>NC_135998.1:13092655-13337655 GCF_048128805.1 Centroberyx gerrardi | reverse complement strand
ACCATTTTATGACTATGTGGCTGTCCTTCTGCTATAACACTGTCTGATGTGTGTGCTTGGATGAAAGTTTTATAGACCGAAAGCTCAGCCAATAAATGTGAAATCTGCATTGATTTAAGCGGATATTCCTTTCGATTTCAGTACTTTTTAACTCCACCATCTTAACAAAGCTTTGGCTGGGTGAGCAGTAGATTTCCCTTCATGTGTTTACCTTTTTATACCAGAGGCACTTCATCTTGATTCCCTGTTTAGAGATGAAGATGCTGTTCAAACATAGAGACCAAGATACCATTACATACAGATAAGGATGCAGTTGGACCTTGGTTCCCATTGCATGAACCCCCAACTCTTGGTCTAAGGTGATTTATCACAGCTTCTACAAGCATTTTGCATTTTCGAAGTTCAGAGAGTGAACTAAGCTCCTTCCCACCAGACTGTAGACTATAGATTCTCCAAAACTGAGAAAGCAGATTTAATCACAGATTGCTGGTTTCTACAATTGCTGTAGGTCATGATTTCTTCAAAATAATAACAATTAGTTAATTGATCCCCATAGAGAAATTCAAGGAGGTTGGAGGACAGGGACAGCTCCAGATCAGTGCCCGTAGAGATTCAGTGTCTTGCTCAAGGACACTTCAGCAGGGTGAATTCTTGCACACATGGGGAGCTTGAACCCGGTCCTCCGGTTGCAGGATAGTCTCCCTAGTCACTATGCCACCCTGCTCCCTCAAAACACAGTGCCACTCGTTCTGTGTGTACAATATTTGCAATAACGCTACTAGTATAAGACAATTTTAAGTTCTTCTATAACCACTGCAGCAAAACTGTACTTAGTAGGATTTAATCATTACATTCAAGAGATTCCTAAGCATCACAATGTTTTTTCCCATCCCTTCACTCCATCTGCTGCCGTCTTCTTCCACTGGATTCCCTCTCTTCCTCACTTCACCCCCCGACTCCCCTCAGATTCAGCAGGAGCTCCCTCGTCCCCCCACACTCCATCGCTCTTTTTCCTCCAAGCCTCCACTCCAATTCCACAGGCTCACCCAGAGTCCCCACAACCGTGTGTGTGTGTGTGTGTGTGTGTGTGTGTCGGGGGTTGGTGGTGGGAGGACAATGGGCAGTAAGGGGGCTTGCAGTAAGGGGGCTGGCTGAATAGGACCATTGAGTCTGCTCAGCCAAACAGAAAAGCATCTCCCATCTCACTTCAAAACCCACAGTTTCACTCTGTACAACTAGGCCTTTATTCTCCATAATTACTCTCCGACACACACGCGCACACACACATACACACACACACACACACACACACACTTACTCCACTTACTGGCCACATAGTAACAAAGTCACAGGAATCGTAACCACACCGATGCAACCCAAACCATACACACACACACACACACACACACACGCATGCATGCACACATACAGTCACAACATGCCAGTATGTCATACAGTAAACCATATAAGGCAACAAACTCAGCCACGCCCCACACACAGGTGAAACCGTGTCAAGTGTCAGTTAAATGTCCGGATGATAGATGAACCTGAAAGTTACATTAACAGAGAACATGTGGGATGATTTATCGCCAACTAAAGCCAACAGGCTTGGCAGACTGAGGTTGGGGATGATGTGGTAAGAATACAAGCTGCCGTCTCAAGGTGATTTTTGAGATCTGATTGTAAAGGTTGTGTTTCAGGAGATCACATCGCTGTATATCCTCGTATATTGGCCTGAATGTGGTTGCTACGCTTCTCCTGTGTCGGCATCGCTTTTTCCTGCTTTCCCTCTCCATCCCTTTTTGTCTCCTTCCCTCTCCATCCCTCATCGCTTGTTTGCGCATTGTGGCTGGATTGCGTCCAAACCATGTGGAGTTCTAATCACAATGCGAGCCTGACCATTTCCATATGTGGCGCTGAAGATCCAACAGCAAAATCTGATTCTTGTGTGCGTCCAGACTTGCCACGTTGCACGTTCCAGTGTGATCGGGCGATAAATGTCGCTCTGAAACAAGTAGCCTATAAAGGCAAGGCCGCAGATTCTTGCTAGCCACAATTGTTTATCTTCTTTCACACCTGGCACTCAGATACGGGCTGTAACAGGATGAACACGATGCAAACTTACAAAGACAGATTAACAGACAGAGTCATAACTCTTAACTAGTATCTGGTGTTAATATGATAGACAAACAGTAGAGGATCATCTTGACATTTTATTGACGCTTGACCCATCTTCAACTCTGCAGTGGGAATCTCAAAATCAATATGGATAGAATTTATTTACGCTCCTCCTTTTTCACTGAAACTGAAAAATGGTGCGTTGATGTAACAGCTGTGGAACAATGTGTATTAACAACCTAATTCATTTTAAATCCTTTAACAAGAGGTATTACCGTAAACACCCTGTGAGACAAAGGCACGGCAGGCCTTGACAGTGAAAGTGCTGTCACAGAGCACAGTATCACCGACAGTTTTTGTCAGTGTTACACTGGGCTATTTAAACTCCACCAAGCTCGTTAGCCTAGATCCAGCCAGCTCATTGTGCGTCCAGCACACTGAATCATTGTGTCGGGGGATAATCCATATAGGGTAATTGGTACACCCTATCATGCAACACATAAGGACAGTGGGACTTAGGTATGGATGGATGGGTAGGTTGATCCATTCATTCAAATTACAAATGTATATAGATGGATAGGTAGGGAGGGAGGTAGGTAGGTAGGTAGATAGATAGATAGATAGATAGATAGATAGATAGATAGATAGATAGATAGATAGATAGATGTCTGAGAATACAAAATACATATATGCATGTAAATTGGTTGATTAATAATTGATTGAATAATTGATTACTCATTTGATGACACATCTACTGCACTTTACTACTGTAATGTATCTTGTTCTGTCTCTCCTACAATTGACTCACACACAGACACTCTAGCACTATTTTGCCTTTTGGAATTTGTGTAGTTGGCGCCCCCTTCTGGCGCAGTTAATGTGAAGTGTCCGCACTTAATAAAGTTATCGAGTTTGAATCCCCCATTTCATGGACAATTAGACGTTGAAGAATGCAGCTTCTCGACGTACATATCTCCTCCTTCCACTTTGTTTATGCCCTTGTAAAGCATAATCTGTGAGTATATTTGTTCAGACACTTGTTATAGCTTCAAGCTTTATTTAGAGAAGATGTGGACTTTGAGATGTTTATTTACATTCGTTTGTTATGCTAGCTATGTTATGTCTTTCGCGCTACCGTGTTAGCTAGTGTCCTATAACTTCAGTAAGCTATGTCATGTTACTCTAGTTACATTTTTAAGTCATGGTATTACACTTACCTTAAATACTTACCTGTTTAGATCTTCCTTGGTTGATTATGAGGTAAAGCATATTTTAGTATCTCATAGCTCTTATTGGAGTATAGCATTGTGTCATGCTTTTGGCAATAATTCATATTCTTCCATTCGTAGTTTTTATGTGTTTATTTAATGTCCATAGAGATTTATTGTTATTATGTGGAACTTACTCATGCTTTTGTACTGTTTTCAGTTTCACACCGCTTCCATTAAAAACACCTAAAGTCAGCTCCTGTCTTGGGTACTTTTGGGAGAGTGTTTAACTCACTGCATAGCTACGTACGCAAACGCGTAGTGAGGGCAGAAGAGTGAAAAGATTGACTTCACCTCAAGAGCATCCCCGTGGACTGGAAACCCTGCATCACTGCTGAGAGCAACAATGTCCAACACCCCAAGCTCCACAGATTATCGCGACATGGAGGTCAGGTCAGAATGCAACACATCATCATCACGATGCTCTAGTAAGTCTAGAGTCAGTATGGTCGCAACAGAGGCTTGTGCAAAAGCTGAAGCTGCACGTACAAAGGCAGCTTATGCAAAGCGACAAATAGACATTGAAGTAGAGAAAGCACGCATCGATGTGGAGAGAGCGCGCATAGATGCTACATTGAATGCTCTCAAGGAAGAAGGAGAGGCTGAGGCTGCTATAGCAGCAGCAAACGTGCTCGAAGCAGCTGTAGACCTAGATGCTAAAGAACACATGAGGGAGTCTAGCCTCTTCTCATCAGCACAGCGGTCTTTGTATATATATGTCAATGCGCATTTCAACAGTCAACAAAATGACGCACGCAATCAACATACAGAAAATGAAGAAGCGCAGGCTGCTCATGCTTCACGGCCCACACGCCCTCAACACACTGAGCCTCACAACGTCACTCAGACCCCACCACGTCCCCCTCCTACAATTCTACATCAACGAGGGCCCCAGATTACAAGCTCCTCTTACACCGTTAAAACCTCCAACCTCTCCTCATCACATTACACCAACGCAGCAGACCACTTACCTAGAGTAGGTAGTCCATCACACATACCTACATCCAGACCTTCAGATATTTCCGACCTCGCCGCATACCTGGCCCGTCGAGACCTCGTCTTATCGGGGCTGAAGATGTTTGACAATCGGCCAGAAAATTATCTGTCCTGGAAAGCCGGTTTCTGCAATGCCATAGAGGGGTTGAACCTGAAACCCAACGAGGAGTTAGACTTACTCACCAAGTGGCTTGGCGGGGAGTCACTGCAGCATGCCAAGAGAATCAGGGCAGTCCATGTTAACTACCCTATGGCCGGTCTGAACATGGTGTGGCAACGGTTGGATAACAGTTATGGCTCTCCAGAGGCCATTGAAGCATCTCTTTTCACAAGGCTAGAAAACTTCCAGAGAATTCAGAATAAAGACTTCCAGCGGCTCCAAGAACTTGCGGATCTGCTCCTTGAAGTAGAAGCAGCTAAGTGCGAGGGTTACTTACCAGGCCTCAGTTTCCTTGACACGTCTAGAGGGGTAAACCCCATTGTAGAGAAACTACCACACAACCTCCAAGAACAATGGATAACCCGAGGTTCAAAATACAAAAAGGAACATCAAATTCCATACCCACCTTTCTCATTCTTTGTCGAGTTTGTGCACAGTCATGCCGAAATGAGAATGGACCCCAGCTTTGCCTTCCAAGCTTCCAGCGCTGTAACTCTCAGAAGTGAGAGGCCTCCAGCAAAGCAGTGGAGAACTAAGACACTTATCTCCGCTAGCAAAACAGAAGTTAAGAGCTCCTCATTCCCAGACCCTAAAAACAAGTCTCATGAGGACCCAGACAAACAATGCCCCATCCACAAGAAGCCACACTCCCTCAAAAGGTGCAGGAGCTTCAGGGAAAAGCCGCTTGACGAACGGAAGGGCTTTCTAAAAGGGCATTTCATATGCTTCAAATGCTGCGCCTCGACGACCCATCAAGCTAAAGACTGTAAAGCTGACATCCACTGTTCAGAGTGCGACAGTGATCGCCACATCTCAGCTCTTCATGCCGGTCCACCCACCTGGGCAGCAAAGGGGTCCACCACACCTGCCACAGAGCATGGCGGGGAGCAAGTTGAACAGGCTTTAGCGGTAGCCACTTCAAATTGCACTGAGGTCTGCGGGGAAGGCATCCAAGGTAAATCCTGTTCCAAGATAACTCTGGTCAACGTCTACCCTAAGGGACATCCTGACAGGAAGAAGAAAATGTATGTGATGTTAGATGACCAGAGCAACTTATCACTGGCAAGGTCTGCTTTCTTCGACATATTTAACATCCACGGGAACGCTTGTCCTTATACCCTCAAGACATGCTCTGGCACAACAGACACCACTGGGAGAAGGGCCAGCGGGTTTGTGGTGGAGTCGGCTGAAGGTGAAGTGTCCCTGCTACTGCCTACTCTCATCGAGTGCAACCTCATTCCTAATAACAGGGGAGAAATTCCTACGCCAGAAGCTGCAAGCTACCATCCTCATCTGAAAGCGGTGGCTACCAAAATTCCACCGCTCGACCCCTCAGCTGAAATCCTCCTGTTGCTCGGCAGGGACATAATCCGTGCCCACAAGGTTCGCAGTCAGTGCAATGGGCCACACAATGCACCCTATGCCCAACGGCTCGACTTGGGATGGGTTATCGTGGGTGACGTCTGCCTCAGGGGAGCTCACAAGCCGATTGTGAATGCTTTCAAGACCAGCATCCTGGAAAACGGACACCCCAGCTACCTCCGACCGTGCGAAAGTAGCATCTACGTGAAAGAGAATTTCACAGATGAACAACACAAACTTCCTCCTGAGAACCTAGGCAAACTCATCTTCAGTCATTCGGTCGACGACGACAAACTTGCACCTTCAGTTGACGATGAATCCTTCCTCCGTATCATGAACAAAGAGTTCTCCAAGGATCATTGCAACAGTTGGGTGGCCCCCCTCCCATTCCGCACTCCCAGACAACGTCTGCCCAATAATCGGGAGCAAGCTCTCAAACGCCTCATGGCACTCCGCCGGACTCTGATAAAGAAACCCGAAATGAGGGACCACTTTCTGGACTTCATGAAGAAAGTCTTCAGCAATGGACACGCCGAACCAGCTCCCACACTGAAAAAGGACCAAGAGTGCTGGTACCTGCCAAGTTTTGGAGTTTATCATCCCCAGAAACCAGGGCAAATCAGGGTTGTGTTTGACTCAAGCGTTCAGTACAACAACATATCTCTAAACGATGTGCTCCTTCGGGGTCCAGATCTCAATAACAGTCTGCTTGGAGTCCTCGTCCGCTTCAGGACTGAGCCAGTTGCAGTCATGTCTGACATCCAGCAGATGTTCCACAGCTTCTTGGTCAGCAAAAATCACCGTGACTACCTTCGCTTCCTGTGGTTTCGCAACCACCAGCTTGACAACGAAGTGGTGGACTTCCGCATGAAGGTCCATGTGTTCGGCAATTGTCCCTCACCGGCTGTGGCAATCTATGGCTTGAAGAGGACCGCTATGGAGGGAGAAAAGGAGTTTGGCACTGAAGCAAAACAGTTTGTGGTACGACACTTCTATGTGGACGACGGATTGAAATCATTTTCCAGCGCGACGGAGGCCATCGATGTGCTGAAAAGGGCTCAAGACATGTTGGCCCAGTCCAACCTCAGACTGCACAAAATTGCATCCAACAACACTGATGTCATGAGAGCTTTCCCAGGAGAAGACCTTGCTAAAGGCTTCCAAGACCTCGACATTGGCCAAGACTCCCCCCCCTATGCAACACAGTCTGGGGCTTGGATGGGACCTGTCTACAGACACATTCACCTTTCGTGTGGCAGCCAGCGCAAAACCCTTCACTCGACGCGGTGTACTGTCGACCATCAACAGCTTATTCGACCCTCTGGGATTTGCTGCACCTGTTAGCATTCAGGGCCGCATCATCTTGAGAGAGCTTACTACTGATGCCTGTGAATGGGATGCGCCGTTGCATACCTCAAAGTGACAAACGCAGAAGGACAGAGTGAAGTGGGGTTCATCTTAGGTAAGGCGAAACTGGCTCCAAAGCCTGACCTCACTATTCCTAGACTTGAGCTTGGCGCTGCTGTACTGGCAGTCGAGATGGCAGAAGTCATTTTAGAGGAGCTGGACACCAAAGTGGACGACGTCAAGTTCTTCTCTGATAGCAAGGTGGTGCTCGGCTACATATCGAACGAATCAAGAAGATTCTACGTCTATGTCCACAACCGAGTACAGCGCATCAGACGATCCACGCAAGCTAGCCAATGGAACTACGTTTCCACCGATCTAAACCCAGCCGATCATGCTACTAGAGCTATCCCAGCCAGTCAGCTTGCTCTGTCTTCCTGGTTAACTGGACCCGCCTTCCTCACCGATTCACAACAGAGTCAACCATGTGAGGAAGCCTTTGACCTCATAGATCCTGGAACAGACGTTGACGTACGTCCTGAAGTTATTGCCTGCACTACTCGTCTTTCAGACAACAAGCTCGGCGGTGCACGCTTTGAGCGTTTCTCTAGTTGGAGATCTCTCTCATGGACTGTTGCCCGGCTCTCACACGTTGCTCACTCTTTCGTCCGAGCTTCCAAAGATAATGTTTGCCATGGCTGGCATACCTGCAATAAGCCTCTTACCAAAGAGCAACTCAACCAGGCTAAAGCTAGAATCATTCTCACTGTGCAAAGTGAAGTCTATGAAGAAGAGATTAACTGCATCCAGGACGGAAAGCCTGTTCCCAAACAAAGCCCACTCAGCAAACTCTGCCCCTTCATCGACTCACATGGTCTCCTTAGGGTTGGAGGTCGTCTAGCAAAGGCACAAATCACGTCAGATGAATCTCACCCAGTACTTGTACCTGGCAGACATCATGTCGTCACGTTGTTAATCAGACACTTCCACGAGCAAGTTCATCACCAAGGCCGGCACTTCACCGAAGGAGCCGTAAGGGCAGCTGGATTTTGGGTCGTTGGGGGAAAGCGATCCATTAGCAGCACAATCTACAACTGCGTGACCTGTCACAAGCTACGTGGCAAAAAAGAAGAGCAGAAGATGGCGGATCTCCCTGCCGACCGCCTAAGCACAGACCCTCCCTTCAGTTATGTAGGGCTCGACGTGTTTGGCCCTTGGCCCGTCACTTCGCGAAGAACATGAGGAGGCCAAGCGAACAGCAAACGGTGGGCAGTTATTTTCACATGTATGAGCTCACGAGCAATACATATTGAGGTACTGGAGTCAATGGATACCTCCAGTTTCATTAATGCTCTCAGGCGCTTCTTTGCCATCAGGGGCCCTGTGAAGCAGTTCAGGTCAGACCGAGGAACCAACTTTGTGGGAGCCTGCAAAGAACTCCAAATTGACTCCGAAAGCTGCAACAACAAGCAGGTTGAGACCTACCTGACAGGGCAAGGATGCACGTGGCAGTTTAACCCTCCACACTCCTCACATATGGGCGGCAGCTGGGAAAGGATGATCGGGGTCACACGCCGTATCCTAGATGCTATGTTTCTCAAACTTGGAACTGCAAAACTGACGCATGAGGTTCTGACGACACTCATGGCAGAGGTCACAGCGATAGTTAACACCAGGCCGTTAACTTCAGTCTCCACAGATCCAGAGCACCCCATAATTCTCACTCCAGCCATTCTCCTTACCCAGAAGGTCGGCACACCTCCTTTACCTTCAGGTCAGTTTGATGACAGCGACCTCTTCAGGCGTCAGTGGCGACAAGTCCAAAGTCTGGCCAACACGTTCTGGGAACGGTGGAAACGGGAATACATCAGCAATCTCCAAGGACGCCGTAAATGGAGAAACGAAAGGCCCAACATGCAGGAAGGAGATGTTGTTCTGCTGCGGGACAACCAAGCCAAGAGGAATAACTGGCCTGTTGGGCTGGTTACAAAAACTTTTCCAAGCAATGATGGGAAGGTAAGGAAGATTGAAGTGAAGATCACCAGGGACGGTACCGCAAGGCTGTTCCTTAGGCCTGTCACAGAGGTAGTCCTTCTTCTACCTAAGGATCCTGATAAGTGACTGTGAAGTAAGGCACATACACTGCACCACACCCACCTCACCTACCCTTCAGGTTCCAGTCAGTTTGACATCTCACAGATGCCAGACGGGGAGTGTTCTGTCTCTCCTACAATTGACTCACACACAGACACTCTAGCACTATTTTGCCTTTTGGAATTTGTGTAGTTGGCGCCCCCTTCTGGCGCAGTTAATGTGAAGTGTCCGCACTTAATAAAGTTATCGAGTTATCGTATATTTGTTCAGACACTTGTTATAGCTTCAAGCTTTATTTATAGAAGATGTGGACTTTGAGATGTTTATTTACATTCGTTTGTTATGCTAGCTATGTTATGTCTTTCACGCTACCGTGTTAGCTAGTGTCCTATAACTTCAGTAAGCTATGTCATTTTACTCTAGTTACATTTTTAAGTCATGGTATTACACTTACCTTAAATACTTACCTGTTTAGATCTTCCTTGGTTGATTATGAGGTAAAGCATATTTTAGTATCTCATAGCTCATATTGGTTTTGAGTATAGCATTGTGTCATGCTTTTGGCAATAATTCATATTCTTCCATTCGTAGTTTTTATGTGTTTATTTAATGTCCATAGAGATTTATTGTTATTATGTGGAACTTACTCATGCTTTTGTACTGTTTTCAGTTTCACACCGCTTCCATTAAAAACACTTAAAGTCAGCTCCTGTCTTGGGTACTTTTGGGAGAGTGTTTAACTCACTGCAACGCGTAGTGAGGGCAGAAGATATCTACTGGCAAAAAGCAACAATACAACATACATACAACAATATAACATACATACATAGGTGCATAGACTGATTGACTGATGACTTGGAGGTAGCATTCAATAGCATTATTGGACAGGTCACAGTAGAGAGAGACAGGACAGACTGGCAGAGAGAGTGGAATGACAAACAAAGGTCCTGGGCCAGATTCAAACTGTCGTGGTTACAGTATGTGTCTTAGCCAACTGAGCCTCCAGGACGCCCTGGAGATAACTCTGGTTTAACAGGGTTTTTGTTGATAGACAGAACAACCACAGACAGAACAGAACATCACATCTGTCCTGCATGCAGTCTGTGCTAAGATTTACCAGATTGCATCAGGAGAAAGAGGATCATAGTTGTGAATATGAGAGTTAGTCGTGCCCTTGGGTTCATCTCTCCCTCTTAACAAAACACAAACACACGTCTCAGAATCCAGGGAGTCCAGCTGGGCTAGGTCAGGACACAGTGGCCCCATCAGACCCATGAACATGTGTGTGTGTGTGTGTGTGTGGCAGTAGGTGTAGTATTAGATAGTAGTGGGGATGCTCAAGCACACGCCGTGCTGTTGTTGTATTCCCCTTTATGGGGTGTGGAAGGAGAAGAGGGGAGTAGAGTGGAAGGGACAAGGGGTGGGGGGGGTGCTTTGGTGTCTGTCACAAAACTGCAGCCTGTTGCATAGATGCATCTCAGACCAGACGTTCTTTTCTCTTTCCTCTCTCTCTCTCTCTCTCTCTCTCTCTCTCTCTCTCTCTCTCTCTCTCACTCTCTGTATCTCTCTCTCTCTCATTTACAAATACAAACACACCCATCCCTCAAAAACACACTCCCCCCCGCCTGCAGCAGGTCTGTGTGTTGGAATGGCATGGCATGACACACACACACATACACACAAAGGCAGGACAAAGGGTGTAGGCAGCAGGAGATGTGGTGGTGGAGTTTGGTGGGGGGGGGGGGAGGGCTAGGTCTGGGGGGTTGATGCTCCATATGGGCACTCCCTCCACCCCACCACCCCCCACCCCCCTCTCTCTGCATCCCTCTATCCTTCCATCCCTCCCTCCCCCTGCAAACAGGCAGATGTCATATGGGACGTCCCTCCCCAGTGGGGCACAGGGTCACACTGCACAGGGGTAAATAACAGAACAGGAGGGAGAGAGAGAGAGAGAGAGAGAGAGAGCTGCTTTCCTGCCAGCACCCGTTCTCCACCGACACCCCCCTCCCCCAAAACACACCAAACACACACACCAAAAGAGATGTATACACATACTATCCACAATAAGCTACGGATGCAAACATGCCAACACAGCCATAAGCACAGTGCATAGCATTACAATCTGTCACACAAACAAAGAGTATTATATTTTCAAACTATTAACACCAGAAGTTGCATCGTAAACCTGACTCAAAATGTAGTTGTTCTCAAAATTGTTTGAAGCAGGACAGCCAAAGAGATAAAGCAAAAGAGACAAAATATGAATGAATACCATCAAATTCCCTGAATCAGTGCCATTAATAAGCAGGCATTAATATCTATTACTTTCTCCTCTCCGTAATATTTGCAGTGTGATGACTTGAAGGGTGACAGAGCCACAGTCAAATATATTTTAATATAGATGCCATCTATAAAACCTATGTGTGTGTGTGTGTGTGTGTGTGTGTGTGTGTGTGTGTGTGTGTGTGAACACACGCACGCATATCTCTTGTACTGTTGACTATGAAGGGAGATGCAACAAGACTCAAGGACAGGTGTCAGTTGTGTATGTGTGGAGGTATGGGCTGCAGTCCTAAACAAAGCAGGGGAATGGTCACACACACGTGCACACACACACACACACACACACAGGCTGTTCTCTGTGTATTGAGTCTGAATGGTTGTGCCTGCAGGGCAGGAGTAAGGTTACTTTACATACTGCACTTACAGCTCCCTTTACCACTGGGGTATAAAATGGATTTGAATGAGAAAGAGGGGAACAGAGGGGTGGAGGGAGGAGGGAGGAGGAGGGACGGGGGACTCCCTTTGTGTAACAGGAGGTCTGCTGCTGCTCTGGCATGGCTATGGAGATGGAGGAGTGGGGTCACCCTCTCTGCTCTCCCTCCCTCCCTCTGTCCCTTTACTATAGGCTGGCTGCTCTGTCTCTCCTCCTCATCCCTCCCTCCCTCCCTCCCTCCCTCCATCCATCCATCCCTTCCTCCCTATTAGCATAGCAGCTGCCTAATACAGGGCGCAGGGTGGGGAATGGCCAGGTTGCTCTGTGCATATGTGTGTGTGTGAGGGTGCTGTGAGGGGGGGTCCAGTCAATGGCGGTCCGTCTGGCTGCTGAATAGCAGCTAAAGCAGGCCCCCACAAGCTAGACAAAGGAGGGGGGAGGGAGGGGATGGGGCTGGGGATGGGGCTGGGGCTGGGGCTGGGGGGGGGGGGGGGGGGAGAGAGAGAGGAGGGAGGGGTGGAAGAATGAGGCAGTGAATGGAGCGCCTTGTCACTAGTGCTATGGAAAAAACACAGAATGAACTGGAAGAATGAAAGAAAAGTTCAAAAAGGAGCGGAGGGCAAGGAAAAGACCGGCCCGGCCACCTGTCTCTCTCTCCCTCTGCCCCTCTGCTCTCTCTCTCCCTCTCTCTCTCTCCCTCTCTCTCTCTCACACTTTCTTTCTTTTACTCCGCTTCTTACTGGTAAGCAGACTTCGGGGAGGGGGTGTTCACTGGTTGTGTTTAGCGACAGACATGTTTTTGTTTTCTGGGAGAGAGAGGGGGAGAAACTGCAGTATCAGCAGGATTTAAAGCTCACTGCCATCCGCCAGCATCACTGACTTGATGCTTTACATTTCACTGTTTTGTATTGTGCATCACTGACTTAACTCAGCAGGCCCTCCACATGTGTTGCTGTTGCGTTTTACATGAACCAGTGCTCCATTCTGTGCAACCAAAAAGTAAATAATACACGGTTACTATTACTTAAACGTACAAGACTGGTAAACACAGCCAACATGGATTTCAAAAAAATGAATGCATTGAAAGATGTATTGATAAGTTAAGAAATGCACAACCTTTAGTTAGGAATTGGTGATTCTTAGTGCAGTCAGCCCTATGGGACAAGGGGATGAGCTGTCCTGGGCGGCTGGCCCACAAACAGCACTTGGTAGACATGAATACCATAGAGAGTGGGAAATAGAGAGCAAAGTAGAGGGGAGGCTGGGACAGCAAATTAAGTGGGTGCATGTTTAATTATAGGACCTTACATATGGCATGTGGGATGGAGATCAGTGGTCTCATTTATAAAAGATTCTTACACACCATTTGTGTGCTTACAGCTGAATCCAAGTCAAAGTCAAAGCCCAAAAAAAAAAGATCGAAATACCAAAATCAGTTGGTATATATTGTATAATATATCAAAAGCTTATTCTTTGATATCATCATATAATAGAGTCAAGGCTGGGGTGTACAGGTGTATCCCAAATTATCATAAATTTCAATGAACAGCTGTGAGGAATGGGTGCATTCCAGTGCTGCCGTCTGCCGGAGCTATAGTTTATCATTTAATTACATTTCAAAAGATAGATTTTAATACATTTCAGTGAGTAGGGAGAACTCCTGTCAGCTGGAGGAACCGGCTTCAAGCCCCCATGTTGGTAAATCAAGTAAGATGTTGAATCGACAATTTTCCCACGGGGATCAATAAAGTATCCTATTGTTATAATTCTATAAGTACTTTGCATTGTGTTCAGAGAAAGAAAAAAAAGTTACTGTAAGTCAGTTTGTTTAACTTTCTCAACCCAGGATCCATATTTAGCAATTTCAGCCCCACCCTGGGACCAAAGCTTATTTAGGGTTGAGAAACAAAATCTCAACCCTTTTTGTGGTCTAACTGATAGTGATAGTAAGAAACACTGTACTGTAACATCCTCTTCATGCTGCTGTCATCACTCCACAGGTTGTTGCTGTGAAACCCAAAAGTTCCCCATGAATGCACTCATCCCAAATATCAAACTGATCTTGTTAAAAATGAAAACCAGCAGCTGTCTTTTCAAAACCATGTTAGCACCAGGATTATCTTAATCACATTATAACTCTATCAGACAATAATGATATTACAGTAATGCTGACCTACTTTGAGGAAATCATGCCCAGGACCTCACAACTAAAGGCCAAGAGATTGCTCACAGTAACTGAAACAGGAACTTATAGTGTTGCAAGCCCAGCTCTCCACCAACTGAACCACATATTACACTCTATTTCATAACACCTTCAGTTGTTCTTGTGTGATAACAGACCGTGTGTAACTCTACAAATAAGGGATGTAAGCATGGGTGTGAATATTTTACGAGCAACTGAACAAAGTATTTTGAAAGTAGCTGATAATCATACAGGTGCATTTCATTTTAGTTGCTATGACAGGAAACCTAGCAACAAACCATCAACAATATTTCACACACATTTCTTACTCAGTCTATCTGTGACATACATAATACACACACGTGTGGACACACACACACACACAAAATCAATTTAACCAATTTAATCATTTTTAACTATTGACAGATGTGTGAAATCAACTCGTGTAAACTGTGTAGCCTCAGAACATCACAAGCTGTCTTTTTCTAATATTTAAGGTAAGGCACAGCTTGCTTGCTCCTGTTACATAATACAGACCAGTCTTAAAATACTAGGCCAACTTGGCTAGTTGGCTACAGCACCCAGTAGTAGTTCATCTTCACATATCAAGGAATATTGACTGCTGCAACAGCGTCTGCCAGCTCATTACAACAGGTATACAATGACAGTCACCTTGTCCACTATTTCTTTACCTTTTCCACCACTCCTCACATAGTGAATGTTGGATGTCTAGAGTGTTAAATATGGTCCACCATACATTTTTATGTCTTGCACTCTTCTTTAGGACTGTATCCTGTTGTCTTTGTCAGTATGGACTTTCTGTATAAAGTGACTCTGGCTCAGAATTATTCCCTCTCTAGCTTTCTGAACTTTATACAATTTTATAATCAATTCTCCATCTCTTTTTCTCCCACTATCTCCCTGTGAAAAATCATTTCCAAATGTCTTGTGTTGTCTGGCTATTCTATACGCAGCCCAGACCAAGACAAGCAAGGCGAGCTAAGGCACATGAAGAACCTATTAGGGGGCCTAGCGGCCAGCAGCAACCCTGGGAGGCCAGCCAACTCAGTCTGCGAACAATGGGAACCCAGCTCAACAAAAACATCCTGCAGAAGTGAGAGACTGGGAGGGAGGGAGGAGGGAGGGAGGGAGGGAGGGAGGGAGAAGGGAGGAAGGAAAGGACAAGCGAGCAGCAAGCCAGATAGCTCTGTGGGCCTGCCACGGTATCAAAACACAGAGGGGCTGGTGTTTAGAGGAACAAACTTAGTGTGGAAGAGATACAACAAAGAAATGCATCACATCATTGCAGTTGATCATGGTCAGTACAGGCAATTTGTGCTTTACAAGGTCATGGATGGTTCAGTTTCAGCTCAGAAAGCAAGTTTAACAGCTGCTCTAATATTAGCATGAACACAAGATATAAGATGCTACACCAGAAAGTTTTTTGTCTTTTAACTCAAATGAAATTCCAGCTTGTAATGAAATGAAAACGCTTGATCCCCAACCACGATATGCTCACTGTTCCACCTTTTCCATCCCCTTTGCAACCCTTCTGACTCAGATGTTAACATTAACAGGTCTGACGTGCAGAAAGACATATTGTCAAGTCTCTTTTCCCACAGCTATACAATATCAGCTGCAACTCAGCATTTCCATGTAATGAAGAACAACTGACTCGATCAAAGATTAAATTTTAAACCAACAGGATCTGAGGCTCAGGAGCAATATGTGAATGGCCAAAATGTAATCCACCGGTTTCTTGTGACCTACACTGGTTCATCAGTGATACAAGTACTACAATAAAGAGAGAAACACTGACAAGCAACAAGAACTTTGTCAAAAATCTGCAGCCCAGAAAATGACTATTTGTGTTTACAGCTTTACATGAAAATGACATAATTGTTGTCAGTCAATGCAGATTTCACTGTGTTTCATTTCCTACAATGCATCACCTTAAACAAACTTTCAAACAAACTTGTCTGTTTTGGAAGTGGTGTAATGCAGTTTAGAGGATGGAAAAGAGAATTAGAGAAACAGAGGATAGATAGACTTCTAGTATGTGCAAAGAAAAGAGAGGGAGAGAAACATACAGGAGGAAAAGCATGGTGTTAGCAGAGAGATAAACTGTAGAGCCTTAATCATCAGAAAGAGAGCACAAGAAAAAAAAAAAAGAGTGTGTGTTAGAGAGTTTTGAGTGTGTGAGGGTAACATAAAACCAGCTCTCCCACAACACACACAGGGGAGGGGACCCTTCTTTAAACTGAGCCTACCCACAATGCACTGGGCTCTTTTATCCCGGCAGTGAAAGGATGAGGCCAGATGAATGACAAAAGGAGAGAATGGGGATCTGGGTTGGGCCCGGCTTGGAAGACAGAGAGAGGGAGGGAGGGAAAGGAGAGAGGGGGGGTGTGTTTCCCTAACCATCCTTTTCTATGGAAAATAAGGGAGGGGGGTGGGGGGGTGGGGGTTCACTCCAGAGGAACTAAGCTTGCTTGGGAGATGAGGAAGAAACGTATGCATACACAGAGAATTCGAGTTTAATGATTTCTTTACTGGCTTGTACACAAACGTACAAAAATAATACAGCACTCATCTCCACATCGCACGTCATCATCACAGTGTTACAAACGTTCAAAAATAAAAACAAAAGAATACAAACAAAACAAAAAAAAAAGGCAACCCAAAAAATCAAACATGATGGAACATCTGCATCACTCATGAAAATCAATTGTTTCCTCTTGCTTGAAATGAAGCAAGACCAGAAACACAACTTGGTCCAAAGAAGTCAGCACTTTTTTTTTTTCAAAAATCATCTCACTCATGTACACCAATCCGGCGGCTGGCTCCTTACGTCATAAATGTTATGACCCTGGTGAGCCGAACTACCACACAACCGTGCAATTTTTAATCATGTTACAATGATCTTACCATCAAATGTATTATTCCCCTTTCAATAAACAGGAAGACAGCACTTCAGAAAAGAAAGTGCCCCAAGATATCATCATCATCATCAGCGTTGATATATATATCCATATGTATATATACATACACCCAATCACAGAGATACACGCATCTTTGTTAAAAAACATCACGTTTTTCCACAAAGTAACACACACATTAGGACATTATCACCTGGAGCATCTTTATACAATAGTATTTTGTTGTGTTTGTTTTTTTCTATTCAGAAAAAAATTAAAATGTTGACATATAAAAGCCAACTTTTCAACGACAGTCATCAGTGCAATATTCAAACAAAAAAGAAAACAAAAAAAAAAACATCAAGTTTAAGACAAGCGATGCATATTTCATTTGTTGCTTGATACCAATCTATACCTTGATGTAGTGGATCTATCGCTTTAGTTACTTGTGGTTGTTCCAGGTTTAAAGTGGGAAGTTGTCAGTCACTGGTCTCTATGACTGATACACACAGCAACATGGGACCTCATAAGAAGCAAACAATCACACACACACACACACACACACATACACACACACTTCAATTTCAAAAACTCACTTTCCCATCCCTGTCTTAGACTCACCAGACACCAGATGCACACACACACACACACACACACACACACACACACACACACACCAACAGCTTCTCATGAAATGACCCAGTGATGCTGTGAAGCTTCTATCTCTAACTGTTGGCCATTGAGCAGTAGGCTTTAAAAAAAATAACATCAACAAAAACAAAAGAAACATACAAGCAGCATTGATACAAATGTTAGGGTGCCATGACTTTCAAAATGCAGCAGGCAAGTTTTTGAAACCGAATTCTTTTTTCTTCTCTGTGATATCCTGCAATAGTCATGTGTTGTTATTAAGTCTTCATCATCCAACAGTAATAGGGTCCTGCTCAGTAGTAGTAACTATTCCAAAGCCTTGGCTCCTGCAGTTACCCCGTAGAAACACTGGGGGCGCACAAGGCTCCGCATTTTGTGCAATAAAACTCCCTGCATTTATAAGTCATGCGATAAAATTCCATTTTGTATGACTGAAAATAGAAACTTTAAAACAAAACGACCATATAGGCATACGGCTGATGTAGACAGAGAGCAAAGTAGAGAATTATAGGGAAAACATGCAACAGTTGCAGCGTGCGTGTGTGTGTGTGTGTGTGTGTGTGTGTGTGTGTGTGTGTGTGTGTGTATGTGTGTGTGTGAGTGAGAGAGAGAGTGCGTGCGTGTGCGTGTGTGTGTGGGTGTGTGTGAACCACAGGCTACCTTGCAGAAAGGCAAAATGATGCTTTGCTTGTCAGAAATGGTTTGGTTGTAGTGTAAAATAAACTGTCCCGACTGAGGATTCAGGATTCAGGAGTGGGTGTGATGAATATAGGCATCTTCTGTATGAAGTCCATCTGTTAGGCTACATAGCAAAAAAACATACTGGCATGCTGATGATCACAGACAGAGCGTGGATCTCTTCAGACTCCAAACAACTTGGCAGAGTGGTGAGAGAGTTGAATAACTTGAGAATACTTTATAGTCGAGGTAGTTGGCAAAAGGCAACCAAACATAGTCCTTGGGAGGGGGAGAAAAGTCCTCTTGTGGGTCAACAGGCTAACTGAGGGGTTTTTGGGATGGTGGGGGGAGTGGCAGGTCTACCTCCACGCGGGACAGTTTATACTACGAGTCTGAAGCAGCTTGAGTCACCCTAGATATTCTTAAACTTATAGATTTTTTTTTTTAAGAAGAACCACAACATATTAAAAAAAAAAATGCATCTTCTCAATGTACCTTCATAAATAAAAAACCCAGCCTGCTTTCACAGTGATGACTAGGATGTTAATAAAATACTGAAAGGAGATTATAAAGTGAATTCCAAATGCGACTTTTTTTTTGATACAAAGCGAAAGCAGCGGTTTTAGTAACACAATGACCATTGGCAAAGTGGTCGCACTGGCCTGAAAAGTTGGACGCCAGCATGGCAAGGTCTGCTTGCGGTATAGGCAGAGCGTATTCAGCTACTGTCTTTCTTTTTTAAAAACAGAAACAAAGTAAAGCTATTGTGTACAGTACTTCACAACATCGTTGAAGTCAATCGTTGTTACATAATGATTACACATCTGAAAAGCGAGTTGGATATAATGCCGCTCTTTGAGTAAAACAAAAAAAAAAAATCAAATCAATGAATTTATAAAAGAAAATAGACCTCTAGTAGCCAACAGAGGGCAACCCTTCTTCTCTTGTTCATGTGTCTTCCCTTTCAGATATTCCAGCATGCAGCCATAGCATCAAGTGCCGTATTTTATATAAAATAACTTAAAAAGGGTCTTACAAGTGAACAATGAGGAGCGACAGGTCAAATCTGAGCTCCCGTAAAGAAACTATTCAACTGTACTGAGGATGGGAGGCCATGTAGTCTAGAAACTGGGCCATCTGCACTCAGGAGTCCAAACACACACATAATACACAACGATTGGCTTCTATTATACTGGACGACACAATCTAGTATACACATTCAAGAGGAAAGCTTTAGTACCAACAAACTCACCAAAATGGTGTTTCTTTTGTTAAAGATTCGTGTTGAAGCCGATGCGCTCTGTGTATAAAACCATGTGGTGTTTCACTCGGGAGGCAAGAGAGGGCCCCGTTTGGTTTTTGAAGAGTGGGAAGTTTATTGTGTATAGGCCTACTTTTTATTCTCTTTATGGTATAATTTGGCACAACTATGTAGATAAATGGCAGTTGTTTTTTCTTTTCTTTTACAAGAGCCTGGCTTTCCCGTGTGTTGTTATTTTTTATTTATTTTGTCTTTTTGTTGTTGTTGTTGTTCTTGTTTTGTTTTTTGTTGTTTTTTTTTTTTACCTGACAGCAGAGACAGATCACCGGGCGCCAGAGGAGTACTTGGCCTTGGTGATGAGGTATAACACAATGTCTTGGTGGCCCCCGAAGGCGGCGATGTGTAAAGCGCTCCACCCTTCCCTGTTGGCCAGCCGGATATCTGCACCAAACTTCACCAGCAGTTTTACCAGCTCCAGGTTCCCGTCAATGACCGACTGGTGCAGCGCCGTCTGTCCCTCCGGCCCGAAGGAGTTGACGTTGAACTCGCAGTTTGTCATGTTTTGCAGCAAAGAGTGCAGCTCCTTGGTGTTGCCTTTCTTCACCGCCTCCTGGAAAACCCTCTGCGGCGCGGAGCAAGTCGACACATCCGCCTGGCTCATGGCTGCAGCTCGCTGGAGGGTGGCGAAACCGTAATCCTGCCTGGGCTCTAAAGCTGATAATAATCGTCTTCTCCCTGTTGAGTGTCTCTGGTCTGGTAACAATGCCACAGTTACACCGGATTATAACCAGTTATTAAGGCACTTAGAAGCACTAAACAGATAAAATCACTGTGTATATATCCCAAAAAGGACAAGAGACGAAATAACACACTTGGTGTGCAAAAATGTCAATAATTGAGAGATCCTAAAATCCCTAAAAGATAAATCGGTGCTTTCAAGCGATCCAGGGGTCTGTAGGTGTGTAGTTTCCCCTCGGACGCTCTCCTTAGCAGCAGCAGGTAGCCTATAGCAGGGGATGGAGAAGAGAGACACCTCCGACTTCACTTGGGGAAATTGGAAGTACGACCACTATCTCCACAGGATAGCCTTGTTGCTGGATCCCCACAGGTTTTCCTTGAATGGTCCGGCCTGATTCCTGGCTACACGTCCCTGGAAATGTCGCTGCTCATGTGGCCAGGGTGTCTGAGAAAGACAAAAAGACAGAAAGGTCCACATGAAGCCCGATTCCTCACCAACAGACCGCGAGAGAGAGAGAGACCCTACATTCCGCCACATCCGAGGACTCACACAAGAGAAAAGAGCTCTTTACGCACGGCTATACTGTTTGACTTTTGGCACTACAATGTCTGGGAAAGTAATCCGTTGCAGATTTGTTACTTACCAGTGACAGATGGACGGGTCGGTAGCGACGAAAAGGATAGAAATCCACCGTGTGGCCTGGTCTGTGTCCTCCGAGCGGTCCGTGTGAGTCTCTGCCCTGCACTGCGCTCCGGGGAAATATTTTACGCGTCCTTTATTTGCATGACAATACCTCTCCAAAGAATCAACTGTGGAGGAATGGGCGGAAACCCGGAGAGGTTATAGGCTGCCGGCTTGGTTTGGGGGAGGGATCAAGGCCCTGTGTAACTGCAGGGA
Organism: Centroberyx gerrardi; assembly: GCF_048128805.1. NCBI lineage: Eukaryota > Metazoa > Chordata > Actinopteri > Beryciformes > Berycidae > Centroberyx > Centroberyx gerrardi. The sequence continues at coordinate 13,316,268 of NC_135998.1, read as the reverse complement.
GGAGGCGTGGTCTTCCAAGGGGGAGCCAAATGTTGCTGCAGAAATATTAAACAAGCCGCCCGCAGCAATATTATAGTGAGCTCTATATCCGATCTCCTGTACCCCAGGAAGCACCGACTGAAGCCAGCAGCGTGGTGTTGCCAGAGCCATAAACTGCTGAGGAAGCGGGTGTAGAGCTGCAGAGGATCATCCACTGGATTATCAGCAGGGACACTTCAAATCGACAAAATCAATCAGACTCAGATTTCTTTTCACAAGTTTCATTGGCAGAGATGGCAGTGAGAATTTACTACTAATGCAAAGCGATTACTTAAAAATAGCCATAGGCAAAAGTCTATGTCTAGTATAAAAAATATTTTTTCTTAAAAATCTGGCATTGCGGTTCACTAGTTTGCAATGGAAATCAAATTGCTTCAAGGATTTTCTTGAATCAAGTGACATTATATTTAAACTACTGGAGTAATCTGCGTTATTTCAAGATATTACTAGTATAAAGAAAATTCTCACAACAGGTGAAAGTGCATTGCAAACAAGTGAGATAATCTCACCCCATTCACAAGCAGTATTCACTTGTAATAAGGAAAAAAAATGTCAACACTACACTTGACTCAATATTACACTAAATGTCTTATTAATGTCTTATTGGACATGCTTTGGAGTGAAAGGTCACCGGACTCATTAACAGTCCTCATGTTAGTCCTTTCATGTTAATTCGGGGATGAAAGGGTGCTGAAAATGACATACTAGCCAGGAGAGGGTGTGGTTCACAACTATGTGCTGTTGAAACTACACTAGGCTACTGTATGTGACCCAACTTTCCCTGTGTGACACTGAGATGAATGACAGCGGAGCAGCAGCACTGACTGCCAAAGGACATCTCAATTAATTTAGGCTTAAATAATATCTGTCTTATGTGTTCAAAACAAATGTATATTGAAATAGTAAATAGCCTATATGCATTGTTTTGTGAGAATATGTCAAGTTCGCACTGTTGCATCCTATTTTTTTGTTTCCAACATGCTAGACCTATTAGGCTGCTCTACTACATCCCTTTCGGAGACAAATGATTACCTGAAGTTCATCATTCAACATCTCTAGAATATAAGGGGTCCAGTCTGTCAAAGTGTTACCATTTTGTCAACCAAGGACATCACTCACTACCTTTTAAAATTGACCATCATTTAAACAGAAAAAGTGCTATGGCATTCATCAAATAAAAATCTAAGCCTAAGACTTGGAGATGGTATGCAGGGTGATCTATTGAGACAATGTTGCCCTGTAAACCAAATGGCAAACTTAACGACAGTAAAATAAAGTCCCAAATGGGACGGGGGTCTACAGCTCTACCGCTCAGTAGAAACACCTCTCCGGTCGATAGGTGGCTGTTTAAATCATAAACTGCGGATATATTTCAGTTGTTTTAAATGACTGGACTGTGGGACTTCAAATAACAAAAGCCCTGCGCTACTTCCTTTTTGCAAGTGAAAAGAGGTGACGCTGTGCGCAGATTGACACGCCGCTCAGCTGCCCCCGCCACCGTGGGAACTGGGCGTCTGTGTGTGTGTGTGTGTGTGTGTGTGTGTGTGTGTGTGTGTGTGTGTGTGTGTGTGTGTGTGTGTGAGAGAGAGAGAGAGAGAGAGAGAGAGAGAGAGAGAGAGAGAGACAGACAGACAGACAGACAGGGAGAAAGAGAGAGAGACAGAAAGACAGACAGACAGACAGACAGAGAGAGACAGAAAGAGAGAGAGACAGACAGAGAGATAGAGAGACAGAGAGAGTGCCAGAGAAAGACAGAGAGAGACACACAGAGAGCCAGAGAAAGACAGAGAGACAGAGAAAGAGAGAGACAGATAGAGAAACAGAGAGAGAGACAGCTAGACAGTGAGAGAGAGAGAGAGAGAGACAGAGACAGTAGACAGACAGAAAGACAGAGAGACAGAGGAAGAGAGAGACACACAGAGAGAGAGAGACAGATAGAGACACAGAGGGAGAGACACAGAGAAAGAGAGACACACAGAGAGACAGCTAGACAGTGTGTGTGTGTGTGTGTGTGTGAGAGAGAGAGAGAGAGAGAGAGAGAGAGAGAGACAGAGACAGTAGACAGACAGAAAGACAGAGAGACAGAGAAAGAGAGAGACACAGAGAGAGAGACAGAGACACAGAGGGAGAGACACAGAGAAAGAGAGACACACAGAGAGAGACAGCTAGACAGTGAGAGAGAGAGAGAGAGAGAGAGAGAGAGAGAGAGAGAGAGAGAGAGAGAGAGAGAGAGAGAGACAGAGACAGTAGACAGACAGAAAGACAGAGAGACAGAGAAAGAGAGAGACACAGAGAGAGAGAGACAGAGACACAGAGGGAGAGACACAGAGAAAGAGAGACACACACAGAGAGACAGCTAGACAGTGAGAGAGAGAGAGAGAGAGAGAGAGAGAGAGAGAGAGAGAGAGAGAGAGAGAGTAGACAGACAGAAAGACAGAGAGACAGAAAGACAGAGAGACAGTATCCTGAGAGCTCTTGCCCTCGCTGACTCGGTCCTCGGTGGTGAAACCACACCAGGTATCTCAGCCTCCACCGAGCCGTTTGCTCCGTTTGGCAGCCGGTTGCTCGTCTCATCTGGAGGCTGATCTGTAACGCTTGTAAACCGCTCTGCTCTTTCATGGTTAGGCGGCGTTCACACTGTCCTCTTTTTCCCACACTCTGAACTGTACATTTGCCGCACGTATGTGGCCTCGCCGGCCTGTGTGTGTGTGTGTGTGTGTGTGTGAGAGAGAGAGAAAAACAGCAAAAGGGACCCCACGTCTGATAAAGGTCACAGCCTACTTCATCTAACCGCAGAAAAAAAATTGTCGCTTGACAATATGGATCACAACCTTGTGTATATGAATTGTTTTGATCCCTGACAAAAAATCACTATAACATTCATGCAGTGACTCAATGAGTTTTTTAATGGACCAAATAGTTTCTGGCTGAAACTTTTGTCGTTCATCTGTTTCCGATTGTATTTAAGCGCGTCTGCAGGTGACTGTGTGTTTTTTGTGCGCGCTGCCTACGTTTTGTTTGTTCCTCCGCAGCAAGCACAGCTGCATGAGCTCTTGCATCTGAATGCTCCAAAACAAAGGGCTGCGGCGCTGACTCATTCATAGAAATGCGGTGAATATCTAACTCAGGCATTTTTACATAAGCCACAGTAACATTGTCCCTGATGCGTGTAGGCCCAGTTCCTCTCTTATGACATGGCACCCACATGCATCGGCCCATTGTGGAGTGCAAAAACCTTACTGCACATTGGCATTATAACAATTACTTTATTACTTTACATAGTATTTGGTTAACTTACTCACTCTCTCTGTCTCTCTGTGTGTCTCTCTCTCAATGACGAAAAACCCTGTGTGTTTGTGATACTCAGTACTGAGGTTATACTTTATCACTTTAACACTTTATCGTATGTTTCAGGGGCTTATAGATTTGCTAAGATATTTGTACAGTTTCCAGAATTCACTACAGTTATTTTTCTTAAGGGCTCCCTGAACGGTGCTGAACATCTTCTAGAAAAGCAGGAACATCTGTCCGCTATCAGAGCTTTGGCTACAGTGCGTCTGGACACTTGGAAAACATTTGCACAGACCGCAGGAGCCAAAGCTTCTCCGATTGGATGGGTTTCTCCCCCAAACTCTGTGGCATTTGCTCTCCTCTCACTCTGCCCCCCTTTGCTCCTGACTCTTTCTTGGTAATGTGTGTCTGGGAAGCAGCAGACGAAACCAGATAGCTACAGTTGTTGAGAGTGGTGTGTGTGTGTGTGTGTGTGTGTGTGTGTGTGTGTGTGTGTGTATGTGCACCATAACTTGTTGTAGTCGAGGCAGATTGTTTTGAAATTCTCTCGAAAAGCATAGGATTAATATAACACATTGTGTGTATAATGGCCAATACGCATTCCACTTAATCCCAGCCTCATGCGTAAAGGCGCACGCCAATCAGAGCGACAACATACAATTCTCTATTCTGGATAACTTTAATGGTCCTTGTGCCAGGGCAGACAGGTTCAGTGAAGCTGTCCTGAAGGTTTCCCTGGGCAGGGAGGCGGTGCGCAGGCCATTGAGTTCTCCTCAAACTCCTAAATGGAAACACACACAAAGATAATAGAAGTCTATTCTGGTTCTATTTATGCAGCCATATCTCTGTTCTATTGCTGTGTGTTGATAAACAAGACTTTTTTTTTTCCAGCGACAGAGAAAGAACCCAGAGCCATGCGTACTGAGTTGTGTTGCTGCTCTGTAAACGGAGCGCCGGACGGACCGAGTCGGCTGGATGCAGTGCGCCGAGTTTTGGCGCCGAGGCTCGGGGCTTCTGGGGCCAGACAAGACGGGAGGAGCCTCCCGGGATGCTGTGCGTTGCGTTGCGTGCGTGCGTGCGTGTGTCGTTGAACGAGAGAGAGAGGGAGGGAGAGAGAGAGAGAGAGAGAGAGAGAGAGAGAGTAATAACTTCCATATAGGCTACTGATACTGTGGTGGTGGAACCCAGATCTTCCACTGTCTAGGTACTGATACACACACACACACACACACACACGTACACGCACACGCACACGCACACATACACGCACACACACACACACACACACACACACACACACACACACACACACACACACACACACAAGGGGGGGTGTTCATGTAAAAATGTTGATCTTTTATCTTGATGCTTTGGCAATATTGTTCTTTACGTTCATGTCAATAAAGCACGTTAAATTGGACTACGTGCGTGCGTGTCTGTGTGTGTGTGTGTGCGAGAGAGAGAGAGAGGGAGAGAGAGAGAGAGAGAGAGAGAGAGCGAGCGAGCGAGCGAGAGAGAGAGGGGTGACGTTTCAATATAAGGGAGGGCCTTCTGAATCCAATTCATTACGGGCACCACGTGTCCTCAGAGCGTGGGAAAGAGGCGAGCTTTTCTTCCCAGCAAAGAAAGAGCAAGGATCAAATAACATGGTGCAGCAGAAAGCTCGCGCTCTGCAGAGAGGCTGGGGCTGCGACCACCCGGACAAGGACGGGACAAGACAGACAGAGAGGCTTATTTGGGAGCTAGAGTGTCGACTTCATTCATAGCAATAAAAATACTCCAGAGTTACTAAATGTTATAACAGTTATGGTCTACTTTTAAAGAAAAAGCGCATGGCGACGTGCCAAGACTTTCTATTCCAGGATGTATTTGGCGTATATTTAGGAAGAAATGGGTTATTATATATTGGGAGCAACTTTTATTATTAAAAGTATGTAAAAAATAAAAAATAAAAAATGCGCTGTTTAATTCAGAGATGAGAGCTGACATGATTTATTTTGCGGTTAAAGGATCTCATTAGGGTCACGTCAGATGCCGCAGTCGAGAGGAAGTCTCGCTCCCCATGCACACTCGTCATCCAACCAGTTTATCATTAACCTTTTTCTCACCGACACGTTCCATCTGAGATAATTCAAAAATGTATCTATTTCCCTAATGAAAAACGCATGATATCCCTATAGGGACTTATGGTGTGTCAGTAGTCAATAGTGAGTTCATGGTGACCTAATTGTACTTGTAATTTGTATTTTTTTTTGTATTTCTATGGTATTGTGTGGCACTATAATTGTCCTATGGTATTCCTATAATACTCCTATAAGGGCTTGAGAAATTGTAAAATTTGTAGCGTCCTTCTAAAAATTAGCCTGCAGGATTAATATAGTTTTTTTTTTGGCAAGGGTTAGTGGTTGATGTAAAATTCGTAAACGTTTCCAGGAAAAAAAAACGTGAAGTTTTCCAAATTACAGCATAAATCCATATTCAATATAGAATATGAATTTCTCTCTGTCATACGGTATGAGTCCAGCTGTTTTAGGACTGCCAAAAACTACAATAACCATAACATCACAGGTTGCAGAGAAGCTCTGCCTGAGAACTTGTAAGCCATGTCTGAGACAAAGTAATCCTCAGGATCTCCTTTGTCCAAGAAAGTTTCTTCTTGGGCCGAACAGTAGATTTCCTCCACGGGAGAAGCAGGTTCAGGTCCAAACACGACTCACCAACCAAAGGACGGTGAAGTTCATATTCACAGCCATCAATACCCACGACTGTAACATTACTCTGTAGAAATAACAATACTTCTAATATCCTGGCAGATAGCTGTATGGTGGATGGTGTAACATTACTGCAACAAAAGCCTATAAGCTTACATTTTACCTTGCCCTTAAGGTTACGCAATCGTTAAACTGGTGGTGTGTGCTTTACATATGAGGATCCCAACCTGCCATTCATACTGAGCCCGGGAGTGGCCATCGGGAGAAAAAGAATTTATGTCGTGGCCACGATTTACTGTAACGTGCGCACGATATGCAATTCGAGCTCTCGATCTGGTTAAAATGAGCCCTCGTTTTGGTTGATTCGTGCGCACGAGATACAATTCGTTCCCTCGATTTCCTCTTTACGCGCGCACAAATTGCCAAAACGTGCCCTCGAAATAGTGATATCGTGCTCTCGATATATAATACATGCGCTCTTCACGAGCTTATAAAGAGTCAGTGCACATATTGGTGATTATGTTTAAATGTGGCGCTGTCCTGGGTGTGTTGCAGCCACCTGATTGTGTTTACATGGCCTGAAGGTTAAGTGGCTACATATGTTGCAATATTTGGGGGATATGCCTATTCAGTGTAAACAGACAATGGATATTAACATACCAAATCCTTATTAGGCCTATCTGCAATACCTAAAAGGTACCTTTTAAGTTGCATTTTTTTCCTAAATTGCACAGTTTAACGAAATCGAGGGAACGAATTGTATCTCGTGCGCACGAATGGACTAAAACATGCGCACGTTACAGTAAATCGTGGACTCGATATAACTTTTTTTCTCTCCTAATGGCCACTCCCGGGCTCTGTACATTCACACGCATGAGGTTGCGAAACTTCTGACACGAGTTCCTTTCAAGTAGAGTTGCCATTCATTTCTTAAAATGGACTGAGATGGACCCACACTAGGGAAACCAGTAAACAGTAAACATGTCGTCCCCGCGAATGATGCAGAGTTGTAGTGGGGCAATTAGTAAGTTGTCAGATTTTGTGACATTAAGTAGTTTTTAACATAGCTGTATAGATTTTAGAGAAAACCAATAGCGTTTCAATTAAATGAACAGCATGTAATCGTCCAGAAAACACCTGCATCATGTTTCTACATGAACAGAATTTTCCTTGTTGGATACCTCAAAACCTTTTTGGAAAATGTCATTTTCTCAAATCAGACAGATCCAATGTGGGATTTGTGAAAAGAGGGAGGGAAGTTGGAAAGGAAGGAATGTGAAAATAGTAAGGGAAGGGGATTCAGGCAGTATGTGTTGGGTTACTCCGTGACCCCGTCTGCCCCTGAGCCTGAGGGCAGGAAACCCCACACTGTTAGTGTTACACCTGACAGACAGACATCAGCGAAGCTCCGGTGATCTCATCAATCTGTCCAGTATTAGTCCCACTGCTTTGTGAAAGAAAATATCTGCTGCACCTCAGAATGTGAATTACTACTTCTCACAGACCAATAAATGAAGTGAAAAATCCCTTTATTATTACACAGAACAACATATTATAACAATGTATTCAGATTGAACAGAAATATGCCACAGGAGCAAAGGCCATTGTTAATTAATTGGAGCTTTTAAATCAAAAGAGGGTCGACTCTTTGATGTGATATCAGATCTGAGATTCAGGACAACATATTACACTTCAATACAAGCGATTCTTAATATGAACATCTTTATAAAAAAAAAGTACCATGGTATTGTAAATACAAATAAAAAATACCAAGTCAAAATGCAGTCATAGCATCATCTGTCTTACATACAAAATAAAATAAAGTTTGATTTAAACTCATGAATGGGTTCAAAATTGTTGAACAAAATTATCAATAAATCAATAGAAAGGGGTGTGTAAATGAGGAGACACGGCAAAGTTGGTGCGTTCTTAGGTATCCAGAGGCGACACATGTCCTTTGTTTTTAGGCATGGTGGTCAAATTTAAATACCAGATAGGAGCGTTACAGGAGAGTCTACCTCTATGGGCAGTCCTTGTCTGTTTACCAATACACAGGATGTGAGGTAAGTGTCCCCAAGCATCCATACAGAACCCCAATTCAGATATTAAAAAATTATATACCAAACCATAAACGCAGTCATACAGCTACTAGGATTACCAGATAGGCTGTGCTAGTCACTTAATCTAAATCTAAATCCTTTTCTAAATGATTCATATGTTCAGGCAGAGATCACAAATTTGAAGTTGGCGTTGAAACTTCTGCCTTGCAATAAAACCCTACATTTACAGCCTTTATGCTTCCCTCATTATTTTATCGAGAGAATTAGTCTGACAAGGCGAATTGGAACTAGCGTGCGAGGTAAGGATTTTGTGCACATGGGCGGTATGGAAAAGACTAGAGATTTCATGACGACTAGAGATTTTCAAACTGCGGCGGCTCTAAGTCCGTCAGTTCTGCTGCGCCGTTCTGACGGATGCTCCAACCGAGGAAGCGTCCTCATCCGTTATCCGCAACACGTCCTGAAACTGGGAGAGGGTGCGGCCAAAATGGGAGCCTTCCCAGAACACCTTGCCGCAGCTGGTGCAGATGTAGAAGAGCGGTATCCTCAGTAGGAGGCCGGGGGGCACAGTGTGGAGCTGTAGGCAGGCCCCCCCGGGAAAGGTGAGGGTGTCGGGGTCCAGTGCTGAAAGGGGGGCCCAGCGACACTGAGGGACGTACCTGGGGAGGTCAGGGGTCACACTACAGGTCAGGATGTCACCAGGCTCCTGCTCTTCCTGCTGAGGGGATTGTAGCTCAGTGTGGTCCTGGTCCTCGAGAAATCCTAGACAGAAAACAGGAAACCTCTATGACTTTTCACAATACAATGGTGCTATTCTTCAATGATCAAAATTAACAGAAATAATCCATAAAGATGATAATACAAAGGGCAGTAGGGCACAAATAAAGTAACAATAAATTAACCAGACAGAAGGGTTAAAGAAACGTAGACAGTAGAAGTATTGGCATGCACGTATGTCATTATGTGTTCTATGCAGTATGATAACAGACGTGCAGTGAGATGACATGTTACTGTGTGTGTTTCCATATAGGCAGAGGTATTTAACTGACCTCTCTGTCTAAGCAGCCTGGCCATGTCCTCTCTGGGCAGCGCCATGTACTGATCACCGTTACACACCTGGAACAACACAGTAGGATTAGAGAGGAGGAAGTGTTTTGCAATAAGTTTCACTCATGTCCAAGGTGTCTGCAGTAAAAACAATGTAAAGAAAGAAAAGTTCAGATTTTTTTCCCCATAATGGACTTGTCACTCTTCACTTTGTTAGTCCATTCAGAGTTTACATGGGCTGTTGGATTTGTTGGGTTGTAATCTAATTAATGGAACATTTGCAATAAGATGACATAGGTCAAAGAATAAAAAAGTTAATTTCACACTTGCCACCATTTTACTTTTATCTTAACCAAGAGCAATGTCCGTTGCCATGGCGATGTAATAGAGAGCCACCTTGCCAAAACCAAACTTCTTCAGAAGTCAATAAAACAACATGTACTTTATATTGTGTATATAGTATATGTACACCTAACTTTAACTTCAATAAAACTTTTTGGGAAACCCTGTAGGTTTTTCCTTATCATTCTCCAGACTCAGGTAGCTTCCATGCCCCCCCGCCCCCCACTCACACACACACACTACAGAAAGAGCACATCTATGTGTGTGCATGTGTGGAGATAGCGTTCACGCCTCAGTAACGTTCACACGTCCATGCTGCTTTATCCTTCTCCATGGTAAAGGTTTCCCTGTTAGGACATTAGTGACCTCTTGTTTGCCAGCCCCCAACATGCACACACACACACACACACACACACACACACACACACACACACGCACACACACAGAGTCGTCTGTAAGCCATCCTGACAGCACGTCAGTGCTAAAAGCCTTGTCAACACACCTGAGCTCCACCCAGCAAACAGCATTCCACTTAGAGGTGGGCTGTAAATCAACCCACACTCACAGACCTCACTAAGCAAGGCAGTCGTCCATCATTTAGGAAAGCTCCTTCAGCCCAGTTTCTCTCGCTCGCTCTTTCTCTGTCTGTCTGTCTGTCTCTCTCACACACAGCGCGTACACCTCATGTAAGAGTCGGTGTGCGTGTTCCCTCTGCTCTGTGTGCATATGCAGAGTTGTGTTTGCCTCTCTGGTAACCGAGGCCAAGAAAGGAGAGCAGCGAGACAGTGGAGGTGTGGGAATGGCAGAGGTGTCATCTCCTGTCTTGTCTGTGGGAATGAAGAACTTCTCTCCCCCTAGTCTGTACTTTATATTCTACCTCACACACAAACAGGCACAGCGCGCACACAGACGCAGACACAGAAAAATTTACCACACAGACAAAACACTTCACTATGCGCACAGGCTACACTACAGTGTGCATAAACCACACGCATACAAATGCTCACAACACATACACATGGCTCACACATACAGCGAGTGTGGCTTCAGCCAGGAAAACAGACCCAGCTATTTGCTCAGCTCAAAGTTTCCCAGAGTTGAGCAAGTCAGAACCTGTTCTGAACTCTCAAGGCTAAGCCGTGGACAGGCAGGCACACACACACACAGACACACAGACACACAGACACACAGACACACACACACGATTTAAAATGTTTTACACTCAATTTAACTCCAATAAACCTTTTGTGTGTGTTTATGTGTGTGTGTGTGTGTGTGTGTGTGTGTGGGTGCATGGGTCCTACACACACACCAATACACACACACAAGATTGCAATAATTGTAACTGCAAAATTATCAGAAAAATGCAGCTATTCACAAATTCACAAGTCTTATTAAATTATAATAGACAAGGAGATTAGATAATATAGATTGGACAGACATATGGAAAGAGAGACAGATGAATGAATGAACGAATGAACGAATGAATAACTAGTTAGAAAAACAAGGTTAGTAAGGTAATACAAATAAGAAGCAAATACAAATATGTTAATCTAGAAATGCACCATAGACACATCATGACATGTTTCACAGTGATATTAACAGATTTACAGATAAACCAATTTGTGGACAGACCGAGCTTAAAGCTGGTTTATGCTTCATGCAGAAATGCGTCAAAATGATATGACTGCATACATTACAGTTGCACCACCTGAAATTTGAAACAATGCGGACGGCGCCATAGCACCTGCATCCGGGATTGGCCGAACGAAGAGGAACCGGTACTACTGGCTGATTTCAGTGAGGTTTTTGTTTGTTGTTGGGGGATGTGGAGAGCTGAATTTTGCTACAGCGCCACTAAAGTACATAATTTTCAGGGGCACAGTTGTCATGAAAAGCGCAATAAGCATAAATGCCAAGGTACACGGACGGCTCGTCTGCGGCTCCTGCGTGTCTAGCCACACAGAAAGCACGGGCCGAGCCTCAGCCTTCTCCTTCTGGCTGCAGAGGGGCCTTAAGGTCATAATGCCTCCAGAAATGACAACGGCCAACACAAATACAACATTCTTTTTTTCCCTATTTAGCTCATAAAGTGTGGGACCCTTGCTACACTGCCAAATTTTCTTACTCTTTTTGTCTTTTGTTCCTTCTCTCTTTTCCAGAGCACCTCCCGCATTCTCACACTCCGTGTGGCCGTGCCGGAGAAAGAATGCTCCTTGCCGTGACAACAAAGGCTATCTAAGTGTGATACTGTGTTTCAAAGGATGGGAGGTGGTGGAAAAAAAAGAGAGAAGAGAAAGGGGGATAGTGGAGAGGAGGTAGGAAAGGGAGGGAGGGGGAAAGAGGGAGGGGGGGGTGGGAGACTTTTCCCTAACGCGCTCACACACACTCACTCACACACACACACGCACAGCAGCACCGGCTCTGTAGGCTGCTCCCATGGGAAAATTCTAGACCGATTTGAAAAGGCGGGGCCTTCAGGACTGCTTCAGGTCACATGGTCAGAGCAGCCAGCCAATTGGGCATGAGAGATTTGATTCAAATTGTGGTGGAGTCAGGTAAGGGGCAGCGTGGGAACTGGAGGGAGGAAGAGCGACAGGAGAAGGGAAACGAGAAATGCACTATGCCATGAATTTCTACACGTAGGCGCCCTTTGAAAATGTTACAATGATCTCAATGTGAATTTCATGTCAAAGGAAAGGTTAACAATACTTTAGGCTACTGTCCAAGCATTCTGTGGTCTAAAACTATACATATATACATACTTTTCTATAAGAATAGAACGTCCTCTTAAAACTACAGTATCCTCTCCTTGAAAAAGAAAACAAAATCGTATACAACATATCCCTTGTCTGCTACCATCAACCCATTTATGGAACATTCTGCCATCTTTAGTTGCCTGCCATTCTGTTTTTTATTGGACAGACATAAATTTTCATTAGAACTGTGAAATGATGTAGGCCTAATGAAAATGGGATGCTGGTGAAAGTCAAGCTGTACCAGAAAAGGCAGCCTCTTATAACGCCGTACAAAAGAAGAGCATGGAGAAGCTAAGAGGTTTGACCTTTCCCTCTGCTTTCCCACACAGTCCTGAGGTCATGCTAGGTGATTTGAACGCTTGCCAACAGTGGCAGTGTTACACACAATTTTCACTGATGGAAGCGAACTGCGGAAAAGAGGCCGGATTCCATTCATTGTGGAAACACCTCAATGCTTTCTGCATTCCTCCACTGAAAACGTTGACTGATGGTTATCTTTTAGTGGAAAGAAAGTGTGACCACTCAGGCCACATCCACACTAATACACACTAAACGCCCGTGTGGACGGAGATCGTTTTCGTTTTAAAACGGCGTTTTAAAACGAAAACGATCTCCGTCCACACGAGCGTTTCAGAAATAATCTCCGTCCATACTAACACGCCTGAAAACGCATATCACATGACCATTCACGTACACTGGGCATGCGCGTGCCGGTATAAACAGGAAGCAGATTGTCTACTCTGCGGTTGGTTGCTTAGTTGCAGAAAATACTACGGAGGAAGAACAGCAATGGCGAAAAGTACGACCAGAGATTTCTTTGCTTGGACCGACGACGAGGTGGAACTGTTACTGAAAGTAACACACGAGTATAAGGCGGTCAAGGTGGACGTCGTGACCGCAAACGTGGGTGTCATCGTTTTCAAAAGTCTCCGTTTCCGCCCGTCCAGACTAAAACGCAATCCTGGAGTTTTCGAACTAAAACGGGGTCAGCAGCGTTTTCAAAAGTCTCCGTTTTAGGGGTCCGAAAACGCCGGAGTAGTGTGGACGCTAGGCGTAAAAGTAGCAAAAGTTATGCGTTTTAAAACGAAAACGTATTAGTGTGGATGTGGCCTCAAAGTGATACTGGTGACCACAGAGGTGACATCCAATCACAAAACCAAAGGCTTTGAACAGAGGTTGCTTTTTACTTAACTGCTAAAATAACTGCTGGTAGAAATAAATGCACTGTTTTAAAATGAACTGTTTTTGGTGGTTCAGTAACTGTCCCAGGCATCAAATAAATGGCATTCACTAAATAAAAATGTATACTGTAGTGGGCAGTAAGAGAAAAGATGCCATAATAAAATACTGGTGATCACAATAGTTGGCAAAATAGCTTGTCTACTGTGGTTCAAAATGTTGGTTATGCATCATGACCATTAAGGCTGGTTCATGCTTTATGCGGAAATGCTCCAGACGGAGTGTGCGCGGTCAAAATGACGTAATTGCGGTTAAAATTACATAATTGCAGCCAAAACGACTGGGCACATTGGAGTCGTGCGCGAGGTCGTGCACCACCTGAAATTTGAAGCAACTGGTTGATTCCAGTGGGATTCTTTTTTCTTGTTGGGGGGGATGTGGAGAGCTGAATTTTCCTACAGTGCCACAAAAGGACAGAAGGTTTCAGGCGCACGGTCGTCATGAGAAGCACGGGAAGCATAAACACCGAGATACACGGAACGGGCGGCACATCTGCAGCTCTCGCATGTCTCGCCACGCACGAAGCGTAAACCCCTTAGGCAGTGGGTACGAGTCAAAGTGATAGTGGGCTGATGTTTTCCCATGTGCTTATCATAAAAATCTGTATCATAATGTTTGATATACATATACTGTACACGATGGCATTATCATATCAAAATTGTGCCTCACTTTAAATCTGTCACTAAATTACAAAACAAGGATTACAGTCAACAGAATATGAGTAACAAACAAATGTAACACCTATAATTTTCATTTTTATACAAGTTCATCATTCAATATAACGGATGCAGTCTTATCATTATGCCTGCATCATTTTGTTAACTGAAGACTGAAGGTTACTATTATTTTTAAATACACTGTAATTTGTTTCAATTATGTGCTATCAATCATTTTGTCATTTTTTTAATTGGTGGATGTGTCCTTTTGGAGCAAAACTCTTCACATATATATGAATACACCTGGGGGGAAACTTTCGTGCCGCAGTGGGAACATACTGGTTTGAACTACTCACTCTGTCTACTTTCCCACAGTATCCTGAGGGTATCTGGCCAGTGTCTCAGCCCCAGTCAGTCTGAGGTAATTACCAGCTCTGTTAACTAACCACTACCACCTGACAGCAACTTGAACTTGGACCACAGGAGAGCCTGTCCGGGCTTGACATCACACACACCTTCTTCTGACTCACTTCACACACACACACACACACACACATGCACGCAGACGCACACACACACACACACACACATATACAGGCATGCACAGATACACTAACTCGCATGCAATCATCATGCACACACACCCTTCCCTGACTCACCTCACACCCACTCATTTCACCTGCATGACACACAAAGCATGGAAGTCATATTATTTCCTTCCTGATTTTCCCATGGATACAAACCATATAGTTCTGTGTTGTAATGTATGACTGTATAAAGCTTGCTAAGAGTTGTTAAGAGTGTGTGTGTGTGTGTGTGTGTGTGTGTATGTATGAGTGCATGTGCACGCATGCTTATATTTATGTAAACTATATGGATATTGTCATGTATGTAGGGAATATTCAAGTGAACTGAAGTGAACTGATTTCAATTCAGTCGTACGTACGTACTATGGGTTGTTTTTTTGTTATTTGTGTTATTTTTTAAGGTTTTTTTTTTTCATCTAATTTGTAATAACTTCTTTAATGCTCCTTTCTCTCTGCTCAGGCAGTTCTTAGCAGGCTGAGGGGGCGTAGCCTTGTCAATCATCCATTTCTTGTTGGCCATTATGCCTGAAGCGGAAGCATGTAACGTTCACAGTACAATCGGTGCTGCAATAAACAAAAACAACACACATGCTTCTAGCTGGCTATAGACATAAAAACTGACATGTTATAGTTACAAGTTGTGTGCCTTATCCAACTGAGTCACCAGCACCATGATGAGGAGATTTGAAGCCGTTTCTCCCCCTGATCTTGGAGGAGAAAGTGTCTTGTATCCTCCACCGGTCCCCAAGAAGTTTATTAAAGAGGTATTTGATCAGTATGAGTATTTTATCTATTTTCAATACCTCTCTGGCCACTGGAGTTTTCCTTCTAGTTTTAAACATGCAGTGCTTAAACCTTTTCTCAAGAAATCTAGTCTTGAGCCCATGTCTCCTGCAAACTACAGGACAATCTCCAAACTGTCCTTTTTATCCAAGGTTTTAGAAAAAGGTCTCAATCCAATCCTTCTCCTTTGAGTGAAAATAATACCTGAGAAATTCTAATCTGGTTTTAGACACTTCATAGCGCAGAGACTGCTGTCCTCAGAATGACCAATGACCTTCTTTTAATAGCAGATGCCGGGGGAATATTCCATTTCAGTGCAGCCTTCGATACTGCTGACCGAACCATTTTATTAGATCGCTTGAGAATCTGGGTTGGGCTCAGGAATATGCGTAGCTCTTTACTGGTTATCCTCCTATCTTTCCAGTAGAATGTTTTCAGTCACCACAGGCAACTCATCTTCTTCCTCAGCAGACATTACATATGAGGTCCTGAGGGGTTCAATTCTGGTCCCATCTTATTTGCAAATGACATGTTGCTACATACATATTATCTGCAAACATAGCATACATTTGTATTGTTTTGCTGATGACAGTTATATCTGTCTATAAAACGTAACAACAGTAATTGTCATCCAATGATATCCAGCACTCTGGATGACAGAATTTTCTTTGACTATATGAAACCAAATCAGGCCTGCAATACTATTAAGTCTGCAGATGATTGTTTCATTCATGATGAGGAACTGAGCCATGGTCCAGTTGTACAACAGTTTGTTAGCTGGTGTGAGCGGTCATTCCTACAACTGAACGTACCCAAGATTACAGAGATGTGCGGAGATTTCTGTAGGCCTACTTCCCCTGTGCCAAGCCTTATAAAAGGTGGTGGCCAGATAAGGTGGTGCAGCAGAACAAATATTTGGGGACCATAGCCGTTGGCAAACTTTGAGGCAAAAACTGATCTCATGTGCAAGAAGGGCGATCAAAGGCTGTTCTTTTTAAGAAAACTGAGGAGTTTTAACATGGAAAAGACAGTTATGAAAGTGTTTTATTCTTCTTTCTTTTAATCTGTTTTAACATTTTCTATAATCTGTTGGTTTGGAAGCATAGTTAAGGTGTGCCTAAAGATCGTAGGAGTCCCTCACCAGGATTTTTCTAATGCATATCAAGCGAGAGTCACTCGAAAGGCACGTTATCTCTCTGGACTCCCATCAACCTCTTTATAGTGAGTTCCAGCTGCTCCCATCTGGTTCAGCTTTCCCACCAATAGGTACAGGAAATCTTTTGTTCCAGCAGCGATTGAGTTTTTAAATAAATTTGCATAAGAGGCCATACATACATTAGCTATGTTGGCCAATGGAATCCAGACTAGTTTTGAGCTGCCCTCATTAGGTGATGCTGTTGCTGTATGTATTTATTTACTGTGTGCTTACTGTATGTGTACTATGTGTTTTGTCTGTTGGCAACTAAATAAAAAGACAAGATTACATCAAACCGATTTCAGCGTCTTTACATTGGTTACCTATTAGCTTAAGAATTGCTTTAAAGATTTTACTGATAACTTTTAAGGCATGGATGGGTCTGGCACCAAGCTATATTGCAGACCTTATAACCTCCTATGAGCTGGATCGCAGCTTGAGGTCCTCCAGCAGCTCCCCACTGGCTGTTCCAAAGTCTAGATTAAAAACTAGAGGTGGTTGGGCCTTTGCCATCAGGGCTCCTAGACCATGAAATGACCTGCCTGAGGAGCTCAGGCTGGATAAATCTGATTTAACAAGGGATCTTTTAAATCACTGCTTAAATCATTTTTATAGACTTGCTTTTATGGAATAATAAAATCTGAATGTATGTCAGTTGTGTGTTGAGTTTTGTATTCTGTAATAAAACACTTGTAATAATTATTATGTTAATAGGTAATAAGTTATTACATTAATGGTCGGTAACTTATTACATTAATCAGAAACTTATAACAGGATTATTACACTCTTTACTGCAAATTGTCTTTACATTAATGGTTTATTGAGTTATTGGGAATTTATTACATTAACAGTTGTAACAGACCACCAGGAGCTACATGAGATTAGGAGGAAGCTCATGTATATTTATTGCTGCTCCTCAGATTAGAGACTGTTACTATTTCTCTGCATCGCCAGCTCAATCTCTCTTTCTCCTACATTCTCTCTAGCCCCTTCTCAAACTCTCTCTTTCTGCTTCTTTTTCTTGTTAACTCTTTTTGTTTTCCACTTTCAACCATTTTTCTCACCCTCCACTTGGCCTCAACATTTCTCTCTGCCTTTTCTTCCCTCCCTCCCTCGCTCCCTTAGCCCCTCTTTAGTGGAGCTCAGTAAAAGGGGTAATGAAGAAGATAATAGTCTAGAGTTTAGCAGATAACGGTCTAGCAGTCACACAAATAGTGCTAATGCTTTCCCTTGGCTTGGCACAGTCAGTTCATTCTGTTTTTTACCCACTCAACCTTCAACCCCGACCTCTATCTCTCCCTCTCTCCAACTGAACCTATGTCTTCTCTCCCTCCTATGTCTTGCTTCTAACTCTCTTTACCCTTTCCAATGTTGTTCCCTCCCCCCCTTCAATCTCTCTCTCTTTTTCTCTCTCGTTGTCCCTCACCTCTAACCTCTTTCTTTCTCTCCTTCTCCAAGTCCTCTCTTTTTTTCTCTCTTCAGACGCCAGATAGCTGAGGCCTGCCTAAGCCAAACAGCTCAGGAAAACAACGTGCTGAAAAGGTCCGTTGACAATGCTGCTCACTGGGTAATGGGTTTTGAAGAGGGATAAAAACAGCTCATCTTAAAAACATAAAGAGCTGGATTAAACCCCAAGCCAGTCTCTATTGATAGGTTGCTTTTTATTCTGGGTTAACATTAAAATAACTAGACTAAACATTATGAGATGCAAGGTTAATGCAATGGGTAGCACATGAAAGCAGCATGCAACACTTGGCCTACTGTAATTTTCAACTGTACTTCTTATTCATTCTAATTTCAGTGTTGAGTTATCACCACTGAAAGCTGCTCTGTGGTTTAGAAATTCAACCTCTAAACAAAGATTGTTAAGCACCTCCAGTGGCTGGTCCACTAACAGCCGATCAGCCAAATGTTACTACCACTTGCAAACTTGCGGATCCTATATGTGAAGGAATCTCTCACTGATATACTGTTAATTATGCTGAAATTAGTTGTGACAGAACGGTCGCCAAGAAGTGGCTCAAATAATAATGCCTCATTCTTTCAGTTGGTCCAATGAGGATAAATCTTAAGCAAACCCTTCTGGTAGACCAATAAGTTAAGTGTTAAATTGGACTTGTGTGTGCGGGGCGGGGCATGGGGGGTAATTAAATTTGCCACAATAATGCAGTTCACAGAGGCTAGAGATCATAGCACTCTGGATTGTTATCACAACCCATTTGACAAGGATACATGGAGAGAAAACTCTACATGGTTTACCTTTAAGGTTGGAGAAAACCCCGGGATCCCTCTCTCCCTGAATTTCGTTGGGAAAACACCATTGTTGAAGGGACAAATGGTTGGATTTGTGGGGCGGTCATAAGTGCAATGATGGCACATACGGGTCTCTCAAATGTAGAGGATCCAGGCAACTGGCATTTAGCATTTGTCTTGTTTTGGAGACAGAGCTGATATCCCAAATGCTTTTCCCACATTTCTCCATGCACACTGCGCCCCTTACACTCACACACATGCACACATGGACACACACACATATACATAGAACTAGCTATCACTGCACCTATTTAAATTCTACATATAAATGTTAATTTTGCGCATGCTATCACCATACACATTCAATCTGATATTGTTACAACATCCACACACTACAACTTTCTGACATGCACAGACAGTCCTCAAACTGTCACTACACCCACACACTCCAAACTGACATTCCATCCAGTCTACCTGAATCCACCACACTCAGCTACACACACACACTCACAACTACAACCATACACACACGCACACTGACAGCCCCGTCATGGGAGAGCCACTGGCAGATTCTTTTGCTGAACGTTTATCGCTGCCGGCGCATATTTCACCCTTCAACCCCCCCTCACCCCTACCCGTTCGCTCACTTTCCCTTTTTCTCATCTCTCCCAGATTCACGCAGTCCGGCAGGCACGCAGGGAATGTTATTGTAATGCAGAGTGATTCATCCAGGACTGTAAATATTGACAGTGGTGGTGGCTGCTGCTGCTGCTGCTGCTGCTGTTCTGGTCTGTTCAGTCCTGAAGAACCGGGAGGGAAGGGAAAGGAAGCGGCTCTCCCAGAAAACCCTGTGAGTTGAGGCATACACTGCTGGCCAGATTCACATGGGCGTGGGCTGTTTGCTTGTTTATATATGTATGTATTTATTTATTTTCTTATTGATGTATCTTATTGATATGGCACAGCCCCTGCAAGCAGTTCTTAAACTTTTGCCATCCTGGATCCCAATAAAAACAAATTAAAATATACTAGTACTCTTGTCACTTTGGGACACAAACTTAACCACACAATCGCACAACCCAATTCGTGTCCTAACGTACAATTTAAGAAATGTTCATCTTACATTATCTTGAAATAAACAAAGATAGCCCGCAGTCCGTTTCTTCTTATTTTATTTTTCTTTCTTATTTGGCATCTTACTTACTACATCTTATTTGCATTGATTCACTTGGCACTTATGTAGCTGTTTTTTTCATGCAAAGCATTGAGGTCAAGAGCTTATGAGAAAAGAAACCGTCAACTTACTACTAACTCTCACTCCGCCCCCTGACACTTAGTTTTGATCAATACCTCAGCTGTCTGGTGAATAGGGTCAGAAACAAATGTGTACCTGGATCCCGACTGTGCACACCCAGGAAGCTTTATCTCACAACAAAGGATAGCAAAGGGTGCTAAGATGTCTGCTGGTAGTGATTTTATTGGGACCACAAATGACCAACTGGTCCCTGAGACAATGGAGCGAGACACACTCAGCTAGATAGCAACATCACACACACATCAAGTAAGCACACACACACACACACACACACACACACACACACACACACACACACACATTTGTATGTTTCTCTCAGGGTAACCACATATATTATCAGTACACACACACACACACACACACACACACACACACTCAAGCCACAGTGGACAGGCAGTGGGAGGGTGAGATAAAGGCAAATAAAAGAGGGCAAGGGCTCAGGGTTAAGTGGCAATAATGATGCAGGATAAGAAATCAGTGTGTGTGTGTGTGTGTTGATGGACTTCAAAGTGTCTCTGGCAGCGTCCATGTCAACAGGAGACACAGGAGTAGAACACACCAACAGAAAAGCAGAGAGGTAGAGGGGGGAGAGAGAGAGAAAGAAAGAGAGAGAGAGAGATTGAGAGAGAGAAAGAGAGAGGGCAAAAAAAAGGGAGGGGGGTAAAAAGGAAGCAGTACAAGATGGTGAACAAAGGCTCAAGGGAAAGAGAAGACGGAGGTGGAGGAGGGTAAGAGAGGGTTAAGGAGATGTGGGTCGGAGGTGAGAGGTGGGGGTATTTGGGCGGGGGGGGGGGGGGGGGGGGGCTCGCGGTGAAGGGGTTCACCTCTGGTGTGAATGCAATGAGGTAAAACCAAAAGAAAGCACGATGGAGAGAGTTCCTGTGTCATACACCCTCCTTAATTCCACCCCTCCCTCCCTCCCTCCGTCCTCTCCTCTACCCCCCACCACAACCCCCCTCCCCCCGCTCCCTCTCTCTTTCTCTGCGACCGGCCCCAGCAAATTCCCTAGGGCCAGGGGCAGTCCCCTTTCAGTCTCCAGTGACACAGTAATTAGAAGTGTGGGAACTGAATCCGTCCCTCTTTCGGAGCCCCCCACTCCCACCCGCACCCCTCCCTCACCCCCTCCTTTCGCTGGCCCTCACCCCCTAACCAGCTCCCGGCGCTGCCCTTCCCCTCCACCTCCCCACCCCCCCTCTCTGCACCCCACCTCAGCTCTATATCTCAGGAAGCAGCATCTACCCCCAGCAGGAGTCTCATATAGGGTTAGACAGATATATGTTGATGTCTCAGGCTGATATTGGCCTTTTATTAGAAATCAAATATCAGCCAGCCACAGTCGCCCACCTCCAATATGATGGATGGATGTTTTATTTTTTTGACAGAGTCTTTTTATTAGCTTAATACGTCATACAATTCATAATATATTTTAACTAAATTCCATCCAATTAGCCCAAAAGATGATGGATATGTTTAATTACATATTTATTGTATATGTATATATATATATATATATATATATATATATATATATATATGTTGATTGATATAACACTGGTTGTCTATGGGAAGCCCTTAACCTGAATCAATTCTAATGCCATATTTTGATTGGATTCCACACATGAATATGTTTATCATTATTATCCTATTGAAGATATGATATTGCATAAAATATCAGCTACTGGCAGCTTCGATCTAAAATTATATCTGTATCAGTCTTCAAAAACCCATATCGGTTGAACCCTGGTCTCAGAGGCCACTAGTGATGTTCATGGGAGCCACGCACCACACACACACACACACACACCCCAAACTCTTCATCCACACACCCAACCCCCCCCTCCTCCTCTATAGCCACAGAGTCCCCTATCTCTTAGAACAGAGCAACGCTGTCTCTCCCGCTCTCTGTCAAGCCCCCCCCAACCCCCTTCGCTATCTCCGCGGCGATAACCATGGGAACAGCAGCACTGTGGGAACGGGCCACCAGTTGACCAAAATAGACAGCAGGAAAATGGAGGGAAAGAAAGAAAGAAAGGGCTCCCTGCGTCCAAGGAGGCCAGTGTGTGTGTGTGCGTGTGTGTGTGTGTGTGTGTGTGTGTGTGTGTGTAAGAGGTCGATGGGCTCATCCAGACAGACAGGTACTCAGGCACTCCAGTCACCTCTGGTTTCCACTGACAACAAAGGGTGACTCTGGGTGGCTTTAGCTGCAACATTAATAGATGGATATGCTGCTTTGGTTTGAGTAGGTGGGATAAGCCAAAAGTGGGTGTTCTGTCTTTTTCTCACAGACACACTTTAACGGTCCTATGGTTACCAGATAGCAGTGGCACAGGCAAAAAGCTACACCCATAACCACAAACACACACACCCAAACAGCACACTAATACTAGAACATCACACCCAGTCACACCCGCAACCACCCACCTCACAGGCACACATGCAAACACAAACATGGAGTCTAAAAGCTTAAAAAAATACTTGAGTTCAGAGTCCAGATGACTGAAAGGGTCGGTACTCCAAAATACAGAATAGCCGTGCGCAGATAAGGTACCAGCCAGGAGCAGGCTGAAGCACTTGTATACTGAATCAATGAAGATAACAAGAATTAAGGAATACAATGCTGTTTAATGATAACATTTGCTTTTTCAATTTCTTTTTAAATTTTCTTTACAAATTAAGGTTGGACATTGTCATTTGCTTGACTTTATTGGGATGTAATTCGATTTTTTTTTGCATATACCTCCTAGATACACACATACATTGCCATTGCATATATGCATTTCTTTATGGATATCGTAGATGTGAAACCCTCCAATGACCTGATCACAATGAATGCCCATTCCTGTACATATCAAGGACTACTACATTACTCTAGCTGGCCTATCTAACTGCAGGCCAACCTGCTGCCAAAAAGATGGCTAAATACTAGAAGACACACATGCAAACACTTATAGGTACGAGTTAGAGGACTCCTCAAACTTCATGACACGAGTTAAAATGCTAGCATGCAGTTCCTGTGAGAAAAACTGGTTTCGCTTGGCCTGTAAGAGGAGGAGGAGGAAGAGGGGGAAAGACGCAAGTGGCGCATCATCATCATCATCGTCTTTTATTTTTTTACCTACTGCGGGTCTAATTTTCCATTCCATTTATATCCTGCATGTCTCTCAGTAGCCCTGAAGTCCAAGAAGTCCAAGGTCCTGGCTTCCACTCTTGTTTTATCTCTCTCTCTCTCTCTCTCTCTCTACCCCATCCCAATCTCTCTATAATTGTGTCTCTCTCTGCCTGATCTCGCTTTTAATTTCCCTCTTTCTCTATTTCTATCATTATTGCTCCCTCGCTCTGCTCTTTCTTTCTATCCATCTCTCTGCCCCCTCTCCCTTCCTCCCCCTATTGCTTTCCCTATCTCTTTCTCTGTATATATATTTATATCCCCCTCTCTCTACTCTCTCTTTGCTCTCTTCTCTCTTCCTATCCCTATCTCTCCATCTCTCTCTCTATCTATCTATCCACCCTGCCCTCCCTTTGCTCTCTCAGGCCTTTCCCAGGCCAAGCAGCCTGACCTCTCCAGCCTTCTACCTCTCTGGTCCCTGGGGGGGGTCTGCCTGCGACCATTCCCACCCCGCAAGGACTTTCACTTTAATCTGAGTGAGTGAGTGAGAGAGGAGAGAGAGAGAGAGAGAGAAAAACAGGGAGAATGTGTGTGTGTGTGTATGTGTGTGTGTGTGTGTGTGTGTGCCCGCCAAGCCTAGGGCTCCCAAAGCAAACAGACTCCTAACCTCCTGATAGCATCGCATCACGCAAACTGCAGGCTTTGGGAAGAACCACTACAAGACTTAGTTTTAAGGCTGGGCTGGCCTCCCTTTCCCAAGACCAGCACACACACACACGCACAAGCAGACGCAAGCAGAGAACATGAATGCAGATCAGACACTTCAAGAATGTTCACAGGAACGCATAGGCCTATGTTCAAAACACAACCTACAAAAACACACACTGTCTCACAGTGATGGATGACATATACCAAGTTACACACATGAGAGAGTAAAGTCAAATACTCTGCGAAAACAGCAATACATCACAGGCACATCGACTCTGACATGCACACATGCGCGCATTCTCTCTCACACACACACACACACACACAGTACAGTGGTTGAGTTCACAAACCTCAGACGATGTGGGGGGGTTACCGTCTATTCTCTGCGTCTCCATGAGGTTTAAATTTGCATGTTGACACAACTCATTCTCAGGAACTGCATACACACAAGCTTGCACGCACGCACAGTACACACATACACAGGCATATAGAGAAAATAACTCGGGTCACAAGAGATAGAGAGGAGATATGACGGGTTATGAAGATGTAGATCAGTGGTTCTCAATCCTGCTCCTCAGGACACAGAATATTGCTGGTTAATTGTATTCATTAGGGTTAGGACCAGGAATGAAGACGACTGATGTACATGTCTCTTTTCATGCTGAAGGAGGAGTGTGTCTGTGTGCACAAGTACTGTACATGTCTGTGTCAAGTACGGATAAGATATATGACCACAGAATAGCAGGAGACCAAAAAGCTCACTCTACCTTTAACCCATGGGGAGCTTACAGGATACTAAACATAGCTGGAACACGCAACGGGGGAGGTCTAAAGACTAAAATTACTCATATTTTCAACTATTTAATTGGTTAAAAATACGGAAAAATGACATTATCCATAGCCAACATTGTTTTGTGCTAAAACCCACAATTAAGTAAATCACAGAGGGTTTTGTGAGATATTTTTTTCTAGAAACATTTTTAGTTTGTTTCTAACAGCACTTGATGAGGACAAGCACAAGAACTCCAACATGGGGGGAAAATGATTTGCTAGCTAGGACTCCCTCATGCCACAGGGGATGTTGGTATTGTAAGAATAAACCTGGGAAACACTAGGTTTCTCTTCCTCTCATGAATTTGCTGACGCACTGAATGGTACCCACTGAGAAAACATGAGAAATGTAGAAAAACATGCCAATGACTCTCAAGTATTGTTTTATTACAAGTGTCAAATTCATGGTCAAATAGAGCTTGGTTTGGCTGCCTTAACATGTGAAAGAGATGCAACCATATGTCCAACCTCTGAACCATTCATTTATAGTTTTCTGTGCTCTTGCGCAGTTTGGTATTGTGGTACTTGGTCTGGTGCAAAATCCTAAATACTTTGTGGTAAACTGTGGTATTATGACAACTAAGGGAAAGCAGTCTTGAATCGATCGGTAAACAGAGGCTGGATTGCAGAAAGGGTCTACAGGGAAAAAGCATGACGCAAAGCAAACCAGAGCACTGGTTCCACGTCAGCCTGTTAAGCTGTTTGCTTCCACAGAAAATTGCTGTAACCCTCAAATTCTAGGCTTAAACCTACAATCAAGTTGTTCCTGGGGGTTCCCTCTCCTGAAGCCATAGCAATCAGCTCCAAGTGCAAAAACACTTTGAAAGTATTTGTATCTCTCCAAAAAGGACTAATTTCTAATATCACATGTGAGCTAGCATGGCTACTGAGCATGACTATGTGTGGAGGATACCATATTAGAAGCTCATGGACGTTTCTCACTAGTACTTATTAGCAATGGTTGACAGTTTTCTTCATCATTGTAACTGTGTATAGTACGGGGAGAATTAGCTAGGACAGCTTGCTATGTTGCACTGAGCGTTGAGTGTGGGAGAATGATCTATGATTCACTGAGCTGCAAGGACTGTAGATCACATTTCACTATCGCAAGGGAAACCATTAAACCATGACCACAGACACAAAGACAGCCATACCAGCAGTACCCGGGAGATGAAAATACGATTGTTAGGCCTTGTTCACACAACATTTTCCAACCTATTACCCATTTACTTTTCCTTATTATTAATGGGCTGGGAAGCAACATTTTAATCACCACATGATATGCCTTAATGGGGAAAAGGAGTAGGTAATCCATACTATACATAGTGCTTCAATTTTGACTGATTAGCAAAAAAATCTTTGACCTACTTTTGTGACTGGTTTTGTATGGCCCAGGTCTACTCAACCATGCCTTAACTATTTGCTTAGTCTGATTTGTGAACCTAAAAAATACATATGATATACGTCTTCCCTTTATGTATGACTGTTTCCAGTATTGCATAGTTTAATATGTGTTTTCTGTCACAGTGTTGTCACCAGCTGATGTAAGCTTTGTTTTTATACTGCAAAGAATGCCGGCTCCCACAGGAGACTATTTAGAAGCAGAGGGCAATCACTCACAGCAGCGCAGTCTGACTGAGCAGCTACTGTGCTCTGCAAAACATGAGAAACTTCCTCTTTCTGTGTGTATGTTTCAGAGGAAGGCATCAGTAAGTGGTTCCCTCTCCCCGAGCGGCCGGGGAAAGTAGACCCCCTCGAGTGCCTCTCGGCTTCCCCACCTCCCCCATGAGCCAATAACATAGACAGACAGAAACACACACACACACACACACACACACACACACACACACACACACAGGCACACAGTGCGGTTTCTCCTCTGGAGGGGAACATAAACAGGGCTGTCTGTCTGCGAACGGAGAGCTAGTTCTCATGACATCACCACCCAGCAGGAATGCTCTGCCCCGTCAAAACCCCTCCACCAGCCAGCAACATGCACGCATACATACGTACGTACACACACACACACACACACACACACACACACACACACACACACACACAGAAACACATGTTGAATGATTTATGCATGTCCGTGTTTTCACAAGGAAACGTAACACATACACACACACATGCTCAGCACACACTTAAACATGCTCTCTCTTTCATAAAATTATTTTCTCTCCTCTGGCATTTTCTTTATCCCCAATTGTTTTTCATTTCTCACTCCGTCCGCACAGGCATTCTCTTCCTGTCCTTCCCTCCCCCTTATCTTTTTCTCTTCTCTCCTTCTTTTCCTCTTTTTCTTCCCCATAATTTCTCATTTCTCTCATTTATCTATCTTGTCTGTGCTGTCCTCAGTGTCAGACCACACACACGCACATAGACCACAGACACACACAGAGAGAGAGAGAGAGAGAGAGAGAGAGAGAGAGAGAGAGAGAGAGAGAGAGAGATTTGACTTCTTAAAGATAGAGACCCAAGTACAACCAGCTGAATAACAAGGATATAAGTAGCTATATCACCTTTTGTATGAGAAACCTTGTGTATGTGTGTGCGTGTGCATGTGTTTGCGTGTGTGTGTGTGTGTGTGTGTGTGTGTGTGTGTATGGGGGGGGGGGGGTCACATGGAATACAGGGGAAATTACGCACTACTTCATTGTATTGGTGTTTGGAGGAAAAGCCCTATTGAAGGCTCTCCCTCCTTCCTTCTCACCTCTCTTCCTCCCTCCTTAACTCTCTCCTCCCCTCTCCATCCCTCTATCTCTCCCTGCCCTTCTCATCCCTCTCTTTCTGGCCGTCTCACTCTCTCACCTTTGCCATTTCTTCCCCGTTCTTGCTTCTCTCACTCCATCTCAACCTGTCACTGTCATGTAATCTCTAAATTTCTCTCCTTCCCTCTCACTCTCTTTTTCCCCTCTCTCTCTCTCTCTCTCTCTCTCTCTCTCTCTCTCAGGCTATTGGGGAAAGCAGGGGCAGGAAGCAGCTTGGCTCTCAGACAA
This sequence comes from Centroberyx gerrardi, assembly GCF_048128805.1. Classification (NCBI taxonomy): domain Eukaryota; kingdom Metazoa; phylum Chordata; class Actinopteri; order Beryciformes; family Berycidae; genus Centroberyx; species Centroberyx gerrardi. The sequence goes on along the minus strand of NC_135998.1, from coordinate 13,288,344 downwards.
TGGAACACATCAAACAGCAGCACCAGCCTCACCAACTTCACACACACACTCACACTCACACACACTCACACTCACACACACACGCACACAAAACCCAGAGCAAGACAAACAGGACATTCCAGCTGCCGGCTGCACCGGATTCCTCGCCATGGCTAATCTGAAACGGAGAGCGAGACTGGGAGTGGAGCGGAGCAGGGAGACAGGGTGAGAGAGGAGGGTGAGTGAGAGAAAGAGAGATGGAGAGGGAGAGAGAGAGAGAGGGCAAAGCAGAGGGTGAGAGGGAGAAGGATAGAGAGGAGGGTGGGGGAGGAAGGTTGGGGGAGCAAGACAGGGGAACGGAGAAAAGGGGGGACAGAGGTGAGGGAAAGTGAGAGGGTATTCGAGAGCGTTTGTGATAAAATTAGTCTTTCGACACCATATGTGTCTGCATATATTTATTTAGCATGCATATGTGTTTGCGTATATTTGTGCCTTTAGGTATGTCTAGGAAGGCATGCATGTATATTTGTACGTAAAAGTACATCTGCACGTATATGGATACACATTTCTTGCCATTTCACAGTGTTTTTGTAGCAGAGGCAGCCAAATATGTTGACACAGTGATATCATGACAGGCCAACACAATAGATGTTCAAATTTGGTTCATCAATGATTTAAAAATACAGGAATCTGTTGAATTGAAATCTATGAGTAGGGGATGATTCTGTACCCTGATAGCAATTGTTTCTGTTTCTTTTTTCCTTAGCCATACTTCTCCATGTGTTTGTTTGTTTGTATGTATGAATGAATGAATGTCTGTAAGCTTTGCATGTATATTATATGTGTATGTAGATTGAGAAAAGGGAGAGAGAAAAATGAGAATGACGAAGAGAAAGATGAAGGGAGTGAGGATGAGAGATAAGGGAGAGAGAATGAGAGAGAAAGGGGGAGAAGGAGAGAAAAGTGGGAGAGGGAGAGGATGAAGCGACAGAAAGGCGAGAAGGAGAGACTAAAAGGAGAAGAGTGGGGAAAGGGGCGTGGATCCAATAGAAGGTCGGGATGTAAAGAGGAAGCAGCACAGATTATTAACTCAATAACGATCACGATCCCTAATTAAATGTCCTTGAACACACACACACACACACACACACACACACACACAGATTCATCTTCCCCTTGCTGTGTAACACAAACCTCTGCAGCTCCTGAACAACTATTAAATTCCCTCTCTCACACACACACACACACGCACACACACATGCGCACACACACAGGTGTCATTGGGTTGCTATGTTATCCTGGGGCCAATTCGACTGTGGGAAAAGAAAGCAGACGTGATTTCTTAAAGACCAGATGCTTGGTGACTGATGGCTCGTCTTCTTGCTTATCTATCTATGTGTGTGTATGTGTATCTGCTATTGTGTCTGCCAAGACAGCCGTGAGAATCAACCTCAACATGAGTCAGGGACGTTGAAGACAAGTCTCACAGGTTAAAACCTAGCAGTCTGTTTTTCTAGGGGGATTTTCACACCTTCAAAAACCGTACTGTCGCTCACCGAGTTTCACAAGTTCAGTGTTTTGACTGACAGTCTCGCCAGAATGAGTAATTCTGTAACCCTCTACCGCAAATCTTCAAAATATGACGTTCAATTGTGATTTCACTGCATAAGCATTCTGAACCACTGAATGAGTGTAATTCATCCATTTCTCCGGAATTTCACATTCCATCTAAATGCATCTTTTCATAGAACAGCTGGTATGACTGCTTTAGATAATGACGAGTCCATTGTTTACAAGATACAAATATGGGATAAAAAGTGCAAAAGTTTCACAGTTTTTAGTCAGCATTTATTTAGCTTTTCTACTTAGCAATGCAATATAAAAACATTTGCACTGCACCTATCACACTGATGTTAATTTGTATTTACCCTTGCATAGGGCTTCCAAATGAGTTTGAATCATGGTTTTCTCTTTCATATACTTCTATACGTATTCCAGTGTATTCTGTTATCTTCATGTTGCCAAGTTTTGTGTCATCTGACAGTCTGGAGTCATCCTCATAAAAACCCACTCCGCAGCCACCTAAGCATCTCAAGCAAGCCAAGTAAAAGCTTTATATTCTCTGTCTTATAGTCTTGTTTTACTCACTTGCTTACTCTCTTACTCACTCACAGCAATCATGATGGGTTTTCCTGATCTGGCCCCCTAGCAGACAGACAGAAAGACAGACTTTGCGACAGTATGTCGACAGAGAGAACCTCGAGACAAACAGAAAACAGAGACGGACACACGGACTGCCCATCACTCACTCATAATTGCGAGTCAGTCCTCTACGCTCCCAGCACCTCTCTACATGTGTGTATGCGAGAGAGAGAGAGATTGCGAGAATGAACTGTGTGTGCGTGTGTCTGTAACACTTTCTCCTACTGTGTGTGTGTGTGTGTGTGTGTGTGTGTGCACTTGTAGCACTTTCTCAAAGTATGTGTGTGCGTGTGTGTAACAGGAGACGCGGAGCCTTCGCCACACACAGTGGGAAATATTTGGGATGGTTTCCCTCGGAATGTCTTGGCGTGTCTATGGAATGTCCCCCCCCCCCCACCTCTCCCCATCCCTCCCCACCCATCTCCTCCTCCCCTTTCTCACTGTCGCTCCCTCTCGTCTCCAGAAAGGGGAGGGAGAGCGGCGAAACGGCGGGACACACAAATTCTACCCCAGTTTTTTTCCAGACAGGCACTACACGCAGAACGACATATGCACAGAGACGCCGCACAAACGCAGACACAAACAAACACACTTACAATCATGCAGGCTCTTGAAATAGTGAGAATAGTTGAGAAGCTTTTAGTAACAATGTTATTCCACTTTGCTTTATGCATGACAGATATAGGCAAACGCACACACACGCACACTAAACTCATCTTAGTGGTGAGACTATAAAACGTATTGCGGTTTCAGAGCTAGTGTGCGACTGAACTGCGAGTTTTCGCTTGTTTGTGGTTATCTATTTGAGCTGTGTGCATGTGTATGTGAAAATGACTAACTAATATCAATTAAAGTGTGTGAATACACAAGTCTCTATAATAATATGGAGTGTGTGTTTTCGTGTGCAAACAACAAGCCAATCTAAGATTAGAGATGCATATTCTGACACAGATTGAACCTCTTTCACTCATACACACATGCACACACACACAGACACACGCACACACACACAGCCAGTGAAGGGTAACTTTAAACGTGTCTCAACCTCTCACATTCCTCCTGTTTCTCAGCCCGCGGCTCTCTTTGTAGATCAAAGGACAGAAAACCAGTCTTTCTATCGCCTCGCCCTCCACCCACCCCCCCACCCCTCTCCTCTCTTCCTTCAATGCCACCTTTCTCAGACACTCTCTCTTCCTCTCTCTCCCTCCCTTCACCCCCCCCACTGAACACACAATCTCACTTTCATACAAACCGATTCCTTCTCTGGCTTTCTTTCTCAACAAAACCTTCTCAATCACTCTGTTTTTTCTTGTGTCTTTCTCCCCATCTCAGACTCACTCACTCTCATTCACTTTCACTGCCACCTCCCCTTCTCTCTCTCTCTCTCTCTCTGTCTCCTTCCCTCCCTCCCATCACCCCTGTTCTCACTTCTCCTCTGCCTCCCTCCCTCCCCTTTTCCTCTCCATGCTCTCCCTTCCTTCCTCCCCCCCTCTCCCCATCTCTCCCTCCCCCCCTCACTCCCTCCCTCTCACGGTGTGGCGGTTCCTGTTGCTCTTGTTTTCACTTCCCCAGTAGTCTGGTGCGTGGGAACCAGCATTACTGCTGCAACAGTGTCTACTACTGTGTGTGTGTGTGTGTGTGTGTGTGTGCATCTGTGACTGAGTCTGTGTGTGTGTTCTCAACTGTTGTGCATGTGTGTGTGTGTGTGTGTCTGTGTGTGTGTGTGTGTGTGTGATTGAGACTGTACGTGTCTGTGTATTCTTCCACTGTTCTTATGTTTGAGTGTGTATGCGTGTCACTGTGTGTGTGTGTGTGTGTGTGTGTGTGTGTGTGTGTGTGTGTGTGTGTGTGCATCTGTGACTGAGTCTGTGTGTGTGTTCTCAACTGTGGTGCATGTCTGTGTGTGTGTGATTGAGACTGTACGTGTCTGTGTATTCTTCCACTGTTCTTGTGCTTGAGTGTGTATGTGTGTCTGTGTGTGTGTGTGTGTGTGTGTGTGTGTCTGTGTCTGTGTGTGGCTGGGTTGATGTCTATCTCTCAGGCAATCTCTGCTATCTCAACATGTCTATAAAAGGCCAGTATTGGACATCTGATGGAAGTGTGGAACCCAACGGAAGTGTGTGTGTGTGTGTGTGTGTGTGTGTGTGTGTGCTTTGAAAGTATAGACGCAGCACGCCAGAGGGGTAGGGATATGGATAGGGTATGGCTGAATAGGGAAACCACCCTCTTACCCAACCCTGTGTAGGAATCCACAGAGATGAAATAGAAGCACTAAGGTTAAATGCTGCGAATATATAAAGTGGTACATGTGTTAGCAACTTGACCAGAATGATCAATATGTCACTTTTGCTGCAACTTGACCAGAATGGTCAATATGTCACTTTTGCTGCACCTCAATCCCCCCCTTTTTTCTTTCTTTTTACATTGAATGTCTTTCTATGTGTTGTCCATGTTCATCCTGTGTGGCACCAGTCCACCAGGACAAACTCCTGCTATCCTACGAATATGCTTATGGAGCTAAAAGTGAATATGGTTCTGCCTGTTTTAGAATGGATACACCTTAAAAATATTTCTTGCAGATTACTTGTACCTTAGTACAATACTTCCAGTTTTCTGGATTAGGAACTGCCGGAAAACCTCAGAGGCAAACTGCGATATAGGATTTGCCCCTAAATCCCTCAAATATGTTGAATGGGATTCGGCTTAAATCGTTAAAAAATCATTTCGTGTTTCCTCCATTTTTACCCCCTCTTAAATGCGCACGTACACCCATGCAGACAAGGACAGACAGACAGACAGACAGACAGACAGACAGACAGACAGACACACTAGGCCCTTCCACAGCTCCCTGTTCCCTCTTAGAGTCTCCAGGATGGACACACTGACACATTCCTACCCCTCTAAAACCTCTGTGTGGCCTATTGATACACAGACACAAACATTAACCCTTTCCCTGCAAAATCTTCACACACACACACACACACACACACACACAAGCCTGTTGTTAATCCCCTCTTCTCTGTCTTCTTTACTTCTCTTTCCTCATGCTATTCATCAATGGTGTATGTGCATGAGGGAGAAACAGAGAGAGAGAGACAAAGAGAGAGAGAAACTAACCCATCCATTGCTAATCAGAGAGCTTTACAATCAGATAACAAAGGGGTTAACTTCGCCTGGGTGGGCCATAGAGCAGCCCCCAGGGTGAAAAACTGTCTGTCTGTCTGTCTGTCTGTCTCACACACACACACCTCTCATGTCCATGTTGTTATTTAACAATAAGAAACTACATTTAAATTTACAGTGTGTACTCACTGTTACAGTTGCCCTTCATTCCTGTGAAAATGCTGCTGAGTTAGTGGTCTAACCTCATATCCACAAAAAAAAAAAAAAACTCATTGATGCCCATGCATTTTCAACTGGAATATGCTTTCATATGCTTTACATCTCTAGGGGCATGAAACATTCACATTAAGGGTCAGCTGACACAACAGTGAAAAAAAATCAGAAATCTTTATCATAAATCAGAAACAATTTTTTATAGAAAAGACTTTTTTAGATAAAGCAAAACAACAGTTGCAAATAGTTGAATCGAAGAATGGAAAGCTCATATTTTTAGCACTGGTCGGGCATTTTTAGCTGGCTGCCATTTCCATACATTCTCCCTTAAAACAGATTCAAATTCAGGCAAGGGAAAGATAATTATGCCCTAGTTGCAAAATATTAACCACACTTTAGGGAACTAGTTTTCTCTGGTCTGCGGTCAGAAGAGGAGGAACTGACGGGAAAGATCTGAGGCAGCGTTGTAACTAGACAGATGAGTGGTGTGAAACACTAAATGAATTGCGGAGCCCCATTTGGCCATAACATGTCTGAGTGATTTCCACTAGAAATGGACTTAGCTCTGACCAACAGAGTGGGTGGCTAGATGACCATTTGACCACTGGTCTTGAGCTCATCATGACGAGAGTTAGCCTCAAGGTGGTCCAGGTTTTTCCACATAATTTGGATCACACACAAACGTCCCCAGTGGTGTATCTCGACACTTTTAGGGCCCCCCTACCAGCAGCAGGCCAGAACACCCAAGTTTAGAAGCAGGCCAGCAAAGACAAACCTCCCCATCACCACACACACACGCACACAAACACACACACACACACACACACAAACACACACACAGTGGTCCTAGCACACCCAGGTTTCCCTAAACAACCACCCATGGAGATACCAACAGGTCAGGTACCTGAAATCTGACAGTGATTGGTAGCAACTGTCCGACCAACATCTTTTCCAGGCTTTGCAAACATTGCTGAAGAGAAATTGGAATAATGCAGCTTATGGCAGTTTAAGTGTATCTATAACCAGGAAAGCAAAGTTTCTGTCACTTGAGGAAAGGGGGACATAATACTTAAATGTATTTTAGGTGAGCTACAAATGTAAAACCAAATCACCATAGTTTCATTGCTCCATCCAGCCTCGACTCTTCTAGTGGTGAAATTCTTACTCTCTTCAGGACATCTTACATTGTAGGCTGAAAACATTTCTTCTAGAAGTACCACATGCTTCCCTCTTCCCACTGAGTGATTTCCCCTCCCTCCCCCTCTCTCCCCCTACTTCCTCTCTAAAAAACCCCTTCTATATATTCCTCCCTATCTCTTATTCAAATTATTTTCTAGCACGCGGTCTTAAACGATCGGAATATTGCAAGAGCATTAAGGTCCTGACCTTGCACTCCTTATTTTTGGGTGCTTGTATTTTTTGGTGATATAGGAGTCCCACATGTTTTTAATGTGCCTGGTGAATAAAGCTGATTCTTTTTTTTGTTTTTAAGATTTATTTTTGGCATTTTATGCTTTATTGACAGAGAGATAGTGAGAGAGAGACAGGAAGGTATGGGAGAGAGAGAGGGTAGGACATGCATCAAATGACCTTGATTCTAGTTCTGATTCTGAAAGTCACTTTGGATAAGGCCCGTTAATTAAACCTAATTTATAAATTTACTAGATGCCCTGTTTTGAGCTGTGGCACAAGTGAAAGCCAATGAAATGATGACACCAATCAAGTGTTGAATATTCAGAACTTATGTTACTGGTTTCTCGCGGCTAAGTTCAATGGCCCCCGTACGAAAGCCATAGTTGTACTGGAGTCTGTCTAGTCTATGCACAGAGTCAGTCTATGCACGACTGGATTGAGTGAAACTCCACCTGTTAACACCAAAGTGCTGTGGCAGTACAGTGTGGTTGTAAGAGAATAAGAATAGTTTACCTACTTTCAGTTTCACAAAAATGTCACAAATATGAAGTGTGCATTAAACCATGAAGCTACTTTGGCCCTAATGCATAGAGACGTTAAGCACCACTGTAAGGGACAGGTTCAGATTCACACGAGAAATAGAGAAGTGAGAGTGGCCGAATTAAAGTAAGTGATATCATAACAGCACAGTGCTGTAAACATCACCGTTTCCCTAGTGAAAAAGCCAACCTGTATTTATGTTTGTTAAAGCAAATTACCAAAAAGGGGAAGCTTTAAGTGTCCTGTCCAAACTCCCATGTATTTGAAACAAAATCACATAGCCATATGTGCGTATGTGATGTCATGGCAATGCTCAACGCAACAAACATCTGTGTCACACACACTTTTCCACACTCCTCTCTCTCTTTCTCATACAGAGTTAAGGGGTCATATGGTTTCCCTGGTGCCGAAAGATTTATCACCATTCATTTGTAGACCACCAGAGTCACCACAGGCTCAGTTCTACGTAATTCCAGGCACATAACCAGTCCAAGTGTTAACCAAGCAATGCAAATGGTAAAATGGTGTGCAATTGTAACCAGAAAAAGTCAGAGAGTGAAATGTTAGAAAGTGAATAAAAATTCTTACCATTATTGCAAGTTTCAAAGTGCAATTACCCACTATTTCACATTTGTATGCCATGATAATCACTGATATGTGGAACCACAAGGATCTCCCCATACACATACATCAACACACACAAACACAAGCACACAGAGGTACCTGGCAGCGGCTGAATATGTCGTTGGGAGTGGGCTGGACGTTGAAGTGTCTGAGGACCCGGACAGCCTGGTCCCTCGCCTTCTCTGAACAGTCCAGGGACAGACAGCGACCCTCAGCCACCTGGGACCGCAGCTACAGGGAGAGACACATAGACACAATGTACAAATTGCACACACACACACAATGATTTTATAGTTTTATAGAGTTCATTAAGTTCATGAGCTCACACTGGCATGTATTCACAGTAATTACTTACACTCTGGTATGGCTGTCCACATGTGAGTATGACACGGCCGTCAGCCTGGGCTAACTGACAAACAAAACAACAATTCACATTAATACAAAACAAAATATTCAACAAATGTTATGTTATTGTCTACTGTGTCTACAGTATGTAGTATGTTTAGCTGTCTCTTTCTCTATTGCCTGCTTACTGTGTGCATGAAAAGGTACGTGTGCGTGTCCCCAGACCCCTGTCTCACCTGTGCTGCTTCTCTGTGATCGTCACTGGGCTCCAACATGAGCACGTCCACCCCTAAACAGCGCAGGTGCCTCCCCAGGCCCTGCAGCATGTTGTCACACACTACCCGCAACTGCTGGGGGGCTAGAGGGGGACCGCCTGGGGCCTTCTCGCCACACCGAGGCCTATCATCCTAAATGGACGACAATGGAAAACAATAATGTGATACTTAATTGATCCCCATAGGAAGATTTTCTAGGGTGAGCTACATAACAGCGGCCCTGGAGGTGGTAGGGATTCAGTGTCTTGCTCAAGGACATTTCGGCAGGGCAGACGCTTGAACCCAGGTGCTTCAGCTGGAAGGTCTCCGTACTCACCACGCCACCCTGGATGGGATGCACTGATCAGGTTTTCTGGGGCAGATTCTGATTGCCATTATGTTAACAGTGTGATCGGCAGAGTCAAACACAAGTTTTAGCTGGTACTGACATGGCCTACATTCTTTATCTCATTAATGGAATCTCCCTTTCCTGCTTTCTGTCTGTCTGACAGAAAACAAAGAGAGAGGAAGAGAGAGTGAATTTTCCTGAGCTTCGCGTTATCTTTTGTGTGTTGATTGTCAAGAAAAATGGTGAGTTTCAATCATTCATCTCTACATCCTTGACTTCAAAGCATTTAGTGCCCGTAGTAACCCTGGTCATATAAACAAATAAACACCGTCAACAACAGCAACTGCTGTGGAGACATGGCATTTGACCTCTGACCTCTTTGCCGTGGGTCTGTTTGGTCTGTTTGTTCTGCTTGGCCAATTTTTCCTTCTGCTTCCTGTCTCTGCTCTTCTCTGATTGGCTGGAGGAGATGGAGCACAGGTCACCTGGCAGCCCAAAGTATGCTGGGTTGCTGGAGAGGGCCATGTATACATCCAGCAAACAGTAGGCATCCGCCGCTAGGAGGAGGTAAGAAGATAGAGAGAGGAGGAGAGATAGAGAGAGAGGACAGAGAGAGGAGGAGGGGGTGAAATTGTTTATTGGTTTGTTATGCAGGGGAAAAAATAATTGATCTGTGATATTCTTTAGAAAAAATTAATAGAGACCAATATGTCTCTCCCCCCCGCTTTGTCATTGTATTTCTGTGCATGCATAATACCTTACCTGCATATCTAATTTGGCTGATGCGTAGTGGCCGTCTCTCCCAGTTGGACAGCTGCTCCATCTTGTCCAGCGGTCTTCCCAGGACCTGCTGCACCAGCAGACTGAGGCCTTTCTCTGCAGAGCCCTCTCCTACCAACACCTGTTTTGGACCGTTATGAGCCTTGCTGACCCTATTACGCTGGACCTGGATAGGACAACATCAGAGCAAAACCTTAAACTCACAATGAAATGAAAAATGACTTTTTCACCTCGTTAGTTAATTCTCCATATCATAACATACACCTATTTAACAATGAATGGCCAAAAAAATTTACAACAAATGTTTGCATATTTTTATATCAAAATCCTGTTACTTTTACTGCCTGGAAAATGGCGTATGTTCAGTGGTTACGTATTTCGTACCAGTAGGCATACAGAAAAATTCCAACCAATAATACTATCACAAATTTTTTAACAACCACCCCTTCTGTCCTGCCCATCATATAAAACCTGCAAATTCATAATTTTCAATGTGACATGAGTGGCAACATGGAGCAATGATGCATTTTCAGGTGTTCACCCCCAAAAACCCTGTTTCCTTTTCCTAAGACACTGTGGTTGCGGTCCTAGTGGCTGTAATTTAATCATTTTGAAGAATCCAGAATTTGTGATGGCACAAGATTGCTCTCAAAGCATTTTTGAACTTTTGAACACTTCTGAACAGTCCCTTCCCGTGTTATGGCCTGGCCCAACATCCTGTTTCAACCGGAAATTCCTTGTGACTTTAAAAAAATCCCTGGCTAGATTTAGATCCTTTACTCTAATGCCCTGGTCCTCATTGTGTGGCTCATGAGCCTTGCGTGGTTCCCAATTCCCTTATGTGCCAAAATGATTATAAAAGACCAAGTTCAGTTCGAAACAATCGTCAATTTCTAGAAATCTATATCAGTCAGTAGTTGATGCTTGTCTAGTAGAGCAGACATTACCTTCTCCAATACATTTACACATCTCTTTCCAATGTTATTCACCTGGGCTGCATTTCCCAATAGTTATTGTTACAAAGGATTCCTATGAGCGATTTTAAGAAAGTTTGTAGATTTTTACATGCTTACTGTAATTTCACTCAAATAGGCATTTTGTCAAAATCTTGAAAATACACAAAATAATATTTTGTGCTGTTTAGATTACTATGAGGTTAAAATAAAGGCAATCGCGAAGAAACAGAGTAAGTGGCATATGACAATACTGTATTCACCTACCAGGCAAAATGCAATACTGAGTAAGCCTGGGACTCAGGTGTTGTCACTCTGTTGTTGTTACTGAAGCACATCGCAAGTCATTCAAAGTTTCTTTTAAACACCCCCACCACACACACTTTTTAGTTAGTTTTTAGTAGTTTAGTTACCTGCATCAACAGCCACGAGTCACCCATTTTGTTTATTATTTCAATTCCAATTCCTGAAGTTCATCAAATCAACAATTAAATCTATGAATTATGCCCTGAAAATTACAGCCTGCATTTCACGTCTTTTTTTTAAATGTTTGCAGTTGGTGTTTTTCATTCTATGTAATTATTTTATTGTGGTTATAAACATCATATTTTACTGTAGACTGCAATCATCATTGGCACTCAAAATCAAGCTGCCTCATGATCTTTTCTTCCTTACGACATTCTTAGCTTTCTACGAGTGGTCAGAAGCACTCTTAATCTGCGACGATTTTTTAAGAGCATTGTTAGTTAAGAAGCTTTTGGGAAACCCACCGTAACTTTAAGATGATTCTTATGATGTACTATATATATACTATATGACTCATTATGATTCAGCAGCATTGATTTAGTCTATATACCAAATCAGAAAAGAAACCCAACCTTCACCAAATGCCTCTCTGGTGGTGTGTTTACCAGTAGGATATGAACAGGAGTAAGAATGGAAAAGTGAGTTATCTATTCTTTTATTTATCACAAATGCAAATCAATTCAACTGATTGAAAATGAACATTTCTTTCATTTTACAATATGAGTGGAGGGAAAAATAAATTTGGTAGATTACAAATGATAATCAGCCGAACCAGTAGATAACAGTTGAACATAAAGACAAACACAGACAAGGCCCAGTTTAAGAATAAAGTAAGAATAATTTATTGAATCAGGATCCTGTAGAAGTCAGTAACTGAGTCAAGTGATAGTGATGATAACGTGATAACGTAGTGATAACGATTCTTTATGTAGGCAAAAAGATATGTAGATTGGAAAGGGTTTTGTAGCAGTGGTGTAGCCAATATTTTGTGATTGGGCAGACTGAATTAATTCAAGAATAAAGCAGGCTGTGCTTCCCATTTTTGTTCTCATCATGGTCGTAAGCATTTCAATGCAATATTATATACGGTGGCCCACAGTGCACAAATTATTTGTGCATATATTTATCTTTGAATTTTAAAATACTTTTATTTATTAATTTATTGGACATTTATTTATTCATTTTTGGCAGATCTGGTCCTCCATAATCTACTGGACTCACAGGGATGATTTTGGTGCCAATCCTCGTCACACATCAGGTAAGGTGACCAATGGGCCAAACTCCCAAGACGTTGGTCTAGTCCATGTACTTATTTTCTATCATTTCATTACATGTTGTGGAGGTGGAAGATCATTAATACTGAACAACGCCTGAAATCTGGACAAGCAGTTCACACTATTTTATTTGGTGTCTTGCATCCTCTCATCCTATCAAGCTGCCACCAGTATACTGAACAAATCCCAGTTTCTCAAAACTTCTTCGCACTAATATCAATTTAAGCCACCGTAAGTCAGTAAAGTGAGATAATCTTATTGATGGCTTTTTTCTTTTGAGAAACTGATCTTTGCTGAGTATGCTAGCAGTAGCTGTAGCTAGGTAACTCATGAGCTAATTGATTATGGTAGGCTGAAGAACGTATTTACTCCACTGCTGTTGGATGGACTGGAGGAGGATTGCGATGGCACACGGTCAAGTTGGCCTCCACCTTGTCTGCCAGACCCAGCTAAAGTTGAAGAATCTCTGGCAATCCCCGTCTCGAACATTGTGCTGACTTGCTAGCACTTGCTGCTGACTCAAGACCACCCACCACTCCAACAGCTTCTTCCAAATATCAGCTTTATGATTACATCAGTAAGCACTCTGTCTTCCAATTTCCAATCTGATTTTAGGAAGTCCTGCTCTACTGACACATGCCTCATTAAATCAAGATATTTAATGAGGAATACTGATTAATAAGGAATGAGGTTAATGACAGCAAATAGTGCATATTGGTCCTACTGGACCACCTAAACATCTTTGACAGTGTTGATCATGGAATTCTTTTAACCAAATGAAAGGCTCTTGGGACAGACAATACATCTCTTAGGTGGAAGACTTCTTAATTGTCGGCAAGGGAGCAGCAAGTGGAGGTCAGTGTGCATTTATCTGAAGTTTTGCCCATTACCTGTGGTGTGCTTGAGGGAATTTTACGGGGTCCATTTCTGTTCTTTCATATATATATATACACACACACACACACACACACACACACACACACACACACAGACACACACAACATAAAATCAGCACGTTCAAGCTCCCCGTTTCTTGTTTGATTTAGCCATTTTTGTGTGACATAAAGACAAGGACGGATTCCAAGAAATGAGGTTGGTAAGAAAAGAGCATGGTTATCTGACAGCAAGCTTTCACTATACTTGGGTAAGACAGAATTTGGATCCAAGGCAAGACTGAGTAAGGTGGAACAAGGAGGGGAGTTTATCACAAGTACGACCTTTGTCAAGGACAAGGAATGTCTAACGGTGTTGGTCTCTAGTTTGGGAGCATGTCACATGACAAAGTAACACTGCAAGAGTCATGTGTCAGGACCCAATTTCTACAGCTACATTGGTTGCCAGTATTGGTTCAAGTTTGTCAACCTCAACTCAATATGGTACACAGGATCTTAAATGGCACGGCCCCCCAAGTACCCTGCAAGGAGGGTGGATCAAGTGCACATCATTACAGCTCGCCATTGCACACTGGAGCCTTTGTAGGTAAAAGTCCATGATGCCATTCTTATCTACTGGAGCAATGGAGTGGCATAAATTGACAGTTCCCATTGAAAATATCCAGACTTCAATGATCTTTAAGGCTGGAATTAAAGAGAGATTGCTGGATCGCATACCATTATAAAAAGGTACAGGGTTATGTAAGTAGCAATTACTTAGGTTATATGCTGTCTTGTGTGTCATGCCTGTCATCACCATGCTAAGACTCAAGGAACAACAAGGACCACTACTCATTATGCCTGTGTACTATGGCACATTAGCCTGAGGATTATAATAATAATAATAGTAATAATATTAATAATTCTAATAATCTCTATTTGCATAGCGCTTTTCAAAACCGTTACAAAGCACTTTTCAAAAGGAAATGTAGAAACAAGGCAAGGTCATAAAAAGGGAGGTCAACAACAAACAAATATAAATAAGTTTTAAGAAGACCTCAGGCAGGTCGTTCCAAAGTCTAGGAAACGTGGCTGCAAAGGCCCATTCGCCTCTTGTTTTTAATCTACATTTTGGATCAGATAGCAGGGACCTGCCTGAGGCTGCGATCTGGTTCATATAGGGTTAAAAGGTCTGTGGGGTTAAATGGCCAGACCCATCCGTGCCTTATAAGTGATCAGTCAAATTTTAAAATCAATTCTGAGACTAACAGTTAGCCAGTGAAAAGATGCTAAAAGCAGAGTGGCGTGATCTTGTCTTTATGTCCAAGCTCCATAATGCTTAGAACTTATTTTGTAGTTTTCATCCTAGTCAATACAACTATCTCATGGTACACTATTCCAGTACATTGCTTTACTCTCACCATCCCACGCTATAGCTGCAACCATACTGTATGCCACTCTATATGGATGTATATAGTGACATAATGCTAAATGTACTGGAAACTGCCAAAATAAAGGCAACATGAGTATATGAGGTATACAAAAAATATTGAAAGTAGGTGCTTCCATAGACGTGGTTCCTGAGATAATTGCACGAAAAACAGCCCATCATACTTGGGGTCATGTATAAAAATGCTTGGCAGACTCAGTTCCCAAGTATTTTGACGACCATGGCTCGAAGAAGAGAAACAGAGAGGACTAACGGTTGGGGCGTGATTGTCAGTGGTTTCAGTGACTAAGACTACTCAACTTGCTGATGTATCACAAGAAACAGTGGCTAGGGTGATGTTGGCATTGAAGTCTGCGGGAAAGACATCAACTAGGGGCAACAGCACAGAAGTACATACTCAACTGTGATGTCCCTGCACTGGCTTGAGATGCAAGGAAAAAATACAAGTAATTTTGACAAGTTAAAGAGACAAGCAATTGCCAATAAAGAAAAAGACAGTCTGAGTGATCCTGTTTATTTGATGGAGAAGCATTTCTATCCTGATAGTGGAGTGGAATCTTCCAGGGTGACAACGCCCCAATCCACTGGTCACCGAGTGGTTCGATGAGCATGAAAACAAACTAAACCATAAACCATGGCTGTCCCAGTCACCAGATTTCAACATAACTGAGCACTTATGGGAGATTCGAGATTCGCCGAAGCTGTTCTGGCGGTTGTGGTGGCACAGTGCCCTATTAAGACACTGTGTGGAATCCAATCAAAATGTGGCATTGGCATTTACAGTCAAATCAGGTTAAGGACTCCCAATAGACAACCAAATGTATCCACAACATAGAATCTCTTGCACCGCTATGAGATCATGAGTTTTGCAAAAAATAGGCAACTCAGAGGCCCATTACTTCCTCAGTTCCTTAGTATCCTCAGCACATTTTACCTGCATACCTGTAAAAGTTTAGGTCCCATCTTATTTTCCTCATACATGCTCTCACTTGGTCACATTATCCATAAACATCTCTTTTCATTGCTACACTGATGATTCTCAGTTATACATGACCCTCAAACCTAGCAACAAGAACTGCCTCCATGAGTGCCTCACAGATATTAAGAGCTGGATGTCTCAAAACATTTGACAACTCAATTAAAATAATTCAGAAATTACAGCTTTCAGCCCCCCCCCAGCTCCACTATCTTTATCCAAATTAGAGTGGGCAGCCCATCTCCAACATGAAGCCAGTGGCCAGAAATTTGGTGTTTTTTGACAGCAACTTAGCTTTGATGAGCAGCTAAAGAGGGTAATGCAGTCTTCTTTCAGTTCTTTCAGATGAGAAATATATCCATAACCTCTCTTATCTGCTACCAACCTGGAGAAGGTCATCCATGCCTCTATCTCCACTCATCAAAAGTCAAAAGTCCCTCTCACTCTCAATTATTAGCCCGTAATTTGCATGCAGTGACTATGTGAACAACCAAATATATATCCAAAAATGTTTGTTTCTTAATTTTGTGAAATGAATGAAATAAAGATATACAGACCTACCTCAATTTTATATTATATTATTATAATGATGGAAAATCTTTTACTGGTATGTTTTGGTTCCTGTCTGGCTCAATTCTGCTTTCATATTGATTATGGAGGAGGAAGTGTTTGAGCAACGCAAAAAAGTATCAAATTGATTATTATAACTGAAATGTCATGTGATAATTGGTCAATAACAGCTATTTAAAGTTTTATATTACTTATAATAATGGAAAATCTTATACTGGTATGTTTTGGTTCCTGTCTGGCTCAATTCTGCTTCAATGTCCAAGTTTCATATTGATTATGGAGGAGGAAGTGTTTGAGCAATGATGAGAAGTATCAAATGGATTATTATAACTGAAATGTTGTGTGATAATTGGTCAATAACAGCTATTTACCCTGAATTTACCCAAGGGCATCAATAAAGTGCTATCTTATCTTATCTTACTTACAGTCATGTAACTGCAGTGTGAGTGTTATTGTGTTAAAAGGGCATGATTTATTCTGGGTTTGAGTGTCGGAGACTGCATTGGCCCTGTGGGTGTGTATTACAGAGCAGCGCTCCTGGTCAATTGGAGGAATATAAAGCTCTATAGTGAAGTAAGCGACTAAATTTTGAACACGATCAATCGTCATGATGGCAAAAACTAGGAAAATAAGGCCCATGCTGAAGAAAGTTTCTCGTTCCATGGTTCCAAACTTTGCCTTCAAGTTTAATTAAGTATTCAATGACTTTAGTGTTGATCATATATACATAATATTTGATAGGGAAAATGTACAAATCAGGCATAACTACCCATATCAATAATGTATTTCAATTTCTGCTTGTGTATTTCGAGGCTATGTGCTTGATTTCACGCTTTTGAATGCATGGCTACTCAACTAAAATGGAGCCAGAGTGGGCACAAACGGAGGTCTCACGTATGTTACTGACGTGCTGCTGACGCCATGTGACGGTGTAAACTATTACTGTTGCTACTACTGTGATGACTCAGCCAGTAGCTCCACTTAGCCTCTCTGGAGAGTGTATGTAAGGCTCTTTGAGTGAAGCCGGGCCTAATGACAGAAGATTTAAAACAGTCTGCCCAGTGGTGAGTATGTCATTTTTGAAATATGTAAACTACTGTTACTGGAGTGGCAGGCAGATTTCAAAAGCTGCTGGAAATCAATTTTGAATGAGTTGTTGGTTTTTTTTTTCCTTTCTTCTCTTTTAAAGTACATCATGTGATTGATCGTGTTTTTCAACTTGCTTATTAAAATCAACTGCCTTGACTGGATTTAGACTGCATCTGTTTGAAGTTATGTGGATGACAGGATGATGATGTTACCTTTTGGTGTATACTGAGAAGATCCAACACCCCCTCCATCTTCAATGGCTCCTCTGAGAACTGGGGCCAGGTGGCCAAGAGACACTTCAGATCCCCTGCCATACCATAACCTGGATGGGAAGGTGTGGGTGTGGATGGGGGAGATGATTGAGAGAGGGAGAGAAATGTAAAGAAAAATATCTTACATGTATTAAATTCAAACCTTTTTGCCGAGTCTGTTGCTCACCCAGTTTAAGGACTTTCCGCCCAGAGAAAAGGGTTCTGATGAAGATAACTGTATCTTGGTGTTGCCAGAACCCGCTGGCACACAGGTCTAATAAGAAAACCTCATCCAAAACCGCAAGCTGTATGAGGGCAACATGCTGAGTTGAGATACAGCCAAACCTGGGCCGCCACTCCATGTCTACTCCTACTACACCACCTTCCTAAGGAAGGAGGGAGAGAGAGGGAGGAGGGGGAATAGAAACAGAGAAAGAGTTGAGTTTTTAATTTCAAGAATAATTCCATATACTTTCCTTCAATATTAACTCCAAATGCCCCTCCATTTATTCATCCAGCCATCCATCCAGTTGATATACAGAGATTTTCCACTGACTGAAATTTGACTGACTAAAAACACAAAACTTTTGTCAATGAGGCAACCTTCCCTTTTTATCTTTGTTTCTGTACCTTGAGCACAGTGTCTCGACATCTCTGGAGGCCTTCCGGTGTGTCCACAAAGTGAACCTTGTCCCTGCTGAGCGGCAGCTGGTAGAACCTCTGACAGTGAGACTGGGGTGGCACCCACTCCTCAGTCTTGCCTGAATCACTCAGACACCCCTGTCTGAGGAGAGCGGAGGAGGATAGTCAGTGTACGTGTGTGTGTGAGTGCATTTGAGAGATGAAGAGTGAAAGAAAGATGAAAAAAAAACATCAACAGATACAGAGAGACAGAGGAAGAAAACAAGAGAGACTTTTGTGTGAAGCTACATCCAGATTGGGGCAGCAGACTGGAGGTGACAAACTGCATATCACTGCATTTCATGATTTTCTGACAACGCTGAGGTTGAATCCAACAGCAGAAGGAGCTACACTAAAACATCACGTATTTCATCTTCTGCCATCCTCCACCATTGATTTCAAAACTGGATAATGAATAAGGGTTATTTTTTCCCCAAAAAAATATCCCATTTTCAATCATGGGATTAAAACCCATCTCTCCCGATACCCAGGAATCCTGTTTAAAAAAAAAACAAAAAACAAAAAAAACACTAATGCTATATTTCAATGAATGTCTAATTTTGTGGTTAAAATTTGCTTTTCCCCACCAGAAAATGTCTTAGTCAAATGATTTTGGTGAACCTAATGTTTATACTTCCTATTATGCCACTTGGATTTGGCAACAAATACAAACTGCTTTTCCTCACAGATCTTTTACTTGTTTAATAAGAAATGTTAACAAATGTTGCCTTCAAGTGCATCTCGTAAACTCCTACCTCTGAGATCAGAAGTCGTAAATATACGTGTGCTTTTAGTTGCAAATAACAACAAAATGGACCTGATAATAAAAGTAGTTTTTCTTTTTGGTGGCTGATGTTTTACTTTAGGAATCAAGCAGCAGAGTGCTACTTTGTGCTGCAGTGGCAGAATGTAATTGATGTTTTAATTTATTTAAAAAATAAAAATAAAAATGCATGACAACTAAAGTAAAAAAAATAGAAACATACAACAATATTAGTTATTGACATGGGATGCCAAATAATATATATTAATATAATAAAACATTGTTGCCATAAGTTAATGACATGGCTTACATGTTTTCCGCCCCCTAAATGTTGGGTCATATAGAAAATCTCTACTTTACTGGTTGTATTTACCACTTTGTTGGGTTGTTCATGTGTGCCCAACTCATAATTACAGTAGGCTATTTCCAACAGCGCTTGAAGCAGGGTAACATCTGTGGTTGTATAATATTGTGCAAAACAGGCTCCACAAGTGGAATGTTGAGACATCTGGAACAACTGTACAGCAAATATCAAGGTAGGCTTTCCACTGAGCACGCAAGAAACAGAGAAAGTTAAAGAGATAGTGGAGGTATTGTGCCGTGGTGCTGAATCCTCAGATGGACAAGTTACCTGTAGCGGACCTAACGCTAAAAATAAAACTGAACAGAAATAAGAATCGGCTGAAACACCGGCTGGGTATTCTCACTTTCACTGATAAATAGTGATGACTTTCAAATGATGACGCACAGTGGCACTACAATAATCCAGGGCTGCATACAGCATTGCGAGTTATGTCATCATTCAAATGCCAACATTAAATTTCACTGATCACAATCACAAATTCAGAACACATAATCCAAATTCAGTTGCCTGGTGGCACAAATCTCACCCCATAGTGTGTGTGTGTGTGTGTGTGTTTGTGTGTGTGTGTGTGCGCGCACGATAGGAGGGTTGGGATGCAGGAGTGTACATCTCACTGACAAGCATAGATTTTCATTGAGACGAGTAGCTTCCAAATGATTTGTGTTCCTTCTGTGAGCTGAGTGTCATCGTACGGTGGAAATATGGAATCACAGAAATTTGTATTTTTATGGGCATGGCTACCAAAATCTCCAGCACGACTCATGCATTGACCAAGAGTGAAAACAGTCATTTTTATCCACTACTACTGTATATGACCTGGACCACGCTGTCTGGAGTCGACAAAAATGGCAAAACCACCTGTCTTTCCCAGGCCGCCCTCTGCTTTCCTTCTCAGTCCATCCGATCTGGCAGTCCACCAGCACGACAGGAGTCTGATGTATTCACTGGCAGCTAAGTCTCTGTGAACCACATTAAGCCACGTTCCCAATATTCCCTCCGACTCCAAACAAAAAGGCGGAAAACTTATCCATCTTGTTCACCAGCGCCTTCATGTTTCCCAGGATTAAAAGTAGAAAGCAAAGTTTAAATTTCTCTCCACTCACACCTTAGCGCCTGCACTTTTTCCTCTCCTGCACTCTTTCAACTTGGGAGGCCAGCAGCCAGGGCAATCACTCGGTTCTCAGAAGTATAACAACATTTCACACTACTGTCCAGTGATAAAAGAACAAAAGGAGTAAGCAACAGCATGTTCATAACACACTGACTGCTGAAATAACAGAGAAATATGTGAGCTGCTGCTACAACAGGTGTCCACTTGAACAGTGCCATCTTGAGTTACTCTACTGATGAGGCAGGAACAAGCAGTAGAATGGTTGTGAGAATGTCTACCATTCTCAGCAAGAAATCAAGGTGAGAGAGGACATCAGCAACCATCATCACCTTAGTAGAGCTATGATTTAGGCGACGGCCACACTGATCCATCAGAAAATGGACAGAATTATTGACGGATTTGGCTTTCTGTCCATTGGTTTGTTTTGGAACATCAACATGGTGGGCGAGGCAGAAGTAAGGTTTTGCTTATAACGCCACTATTTATTTATAGAAGACTATACAGACTATACAGTATAAATTAAATAAGAAACTGAAAACCTGCAGCCATCCCAATGTTACACCAGACTTTCTTCGTTTTATGTTTGTTTCTTCGTACCGTTGTCGCATGTCATCCCCACTCTCTCCCAATCTTTCCTGTCCATCTCCACATTGAACTATCAAATAAAGGCAAAAATGCCCCAAAAAATTATTTTAAAAAATGAAATAAAATAAATATTACGTTTTTTTTTCCTTTGAAGCTGTATACTGTAGGGGAACGAAGAATGACTAATTGTGGGCATTATCAGCTACAGTAAGACAGGAGACAGTATGGGATGGTAAATCTGGACTGCCTTATAATATTCTTGTGCTGATTTCATAGGGCCGGCATAGTCAGTTAAGTGTAAGTACAACTACATAAGGTGCATCCACCAAACAAAACAATCTAGGTCAGAGGAATAAGATGAGAATAGATAACAAGTACGTGTGCGTGAGATTATTAGCTCTTTAGGATTAAGATATAATCTTAAACACATTACCACATCCAGTCAGTCCCACACCTGCAATTCAACTTTTTGCTTGACTAGTTTCACATTTAACTCCTACAATGTCTAATAATGCACCTTATACACTCACCAAGCACTTTATTAGGAACATCTGTACACCTGCTTATTCACACAATTATCCAGTCAGCCAATCATGTGGCAGCAGTGCAATGCATAAGATCATGCAGATACAGGTCAGCAGCTTCAGTTCATGTTCACATCAAACATCAGAATGGGTAAAAAATGTGATCTCTCAGTGACTTTGACTGTGGCGTGGTTGTTGGTGCCAGACGGGCTGCTTTGAGTATTTCTGAAACTGCTGATCTCCTGGGATTTTCATGCACAACAGTCTCTAGAGTTTACACAGAATGGTGCGAAAAACAAAAAACATCCAGTTAGCGGCGGTTCTGCGGACGGAAACGCCTTGTTGATGAGAGGTCAGAGGAGAATGGTCAGACTGGTTGGAGCTGACAGAAAGGCGACAGTAACTCAGATAACCTCTTTACAACTGTGGTGAGCAGAAAAGCATCTCAGAATGCACAACACGTCCAACCTGGAGGCGGATGTCACTTTGGTAGCCGGTTGACATTGAGCTGAAAGCTGATACCTACCCAGTATTAGTATGGTGTTCCTAATAAAGTGCTCGGTGAGTGTATATTCAATGTAAACTGTCCACCAGATATGATTCAGCACAAAAGGCTTGTTAATGAGACAGCTCTCAGCGCCTGTGGCTCCAGAGGCAAAAAACTAACTGATGATGGAGTCAGGTGCAAAGTGTGAGGACAGAACAAAATTTTGCACTTTAGGAACAGACATCACAGTCTGCATCTGTATAATTTTATATATACATATACACATATACAGGTACAGCCACTTATATCAGTGGCCCCACAAGTATCAAAATGTTTATATATTTATGCATATTATAGCCAACTCACTGTAGATTAGACGGTAGACTCTGCTGCGTTTCCCATATCCCAAAGGGAAGTCGATCTCTGGGGATGCTGTATCGCAAAGACCACTGGGAGGCTTTCTGGAGACCGCAGTACTTCACCAACATCCTCACCAACTGGATCTGCAATTCAGGGTCATCTGCCACTACACACTACACAAACATAACACATACACACAAACATATAATCACACACAGACACTCTATCTTATTGAAAGGAATAATATATCTCAACATACTCACTAAGTCATATGCGCACACACCTAAGGGTAAAACTTGTTTACCTGTACATGGTCACTCCAGTTCTCCTCTGTCATGCTTTTCTGAAAGAGAAAATGAAGGGTGATATACAAGGAGAGAAAAAAAAGACAAAAAATAAAGATTACATATTTTTGAGTCAAACCTGTAACTGTACCCTGACTAAGATTTTCTCTAAATATATACAGTGCCTTCACAAAGTATTCAAACCCCCTGACTTTTTCCACATGTTGTGGTGTTGCAGCCTGAATTCAAAATTAACTAAATTGAGAATTTTGTCATTAATCTACACATAATACCATGATGAAGTAAAAAAAACTTTTTCTTTTAGCAATTTATTGAAAATGAAATACAGAAATATCTCATTAAAAAAACCCTAAATCAGTACTTTGTAGAGGCACTTTTGGCAGTGATTACAGCTTATACAGGATATACAGTATGTGGGGATTTGGGGATTTTCTCCCATCCTTCCTTACAGATTTGCTAAAGATTGATCAAGTTGGATGGGGAGCATCTGTGAACAGCTATCCTAAAGTCATTCTACAGATTTTCAATGGGATAAAAGATTAAAGATAAAAGCCTCACAAATCTGCAAAAGTAGCGCCTAGCCCTTAGCGAGACTAGCCACTGCAGGAAAAACAACAAGGAGCCAAGAACTGTGTCCTGGGACACCACACATAAGATGAGCTGAGGAAGATAAGGCATTTCCCAGCCCAGAGAAGGCTCTGTTAGCCAAATATGATTGGTGTCATTAGTGATGCCAACCCAGTTTTCAATGTGGTCAAGTAAAATAGCATGGTCGATAGTGTCAAAAGCTACGCTAAGATCTTAAAGAATTAAAATAGAGCAGCCACCAGCATCAGAAGCAAGAAGGTCATTAGTAATTTTAACTAGGGTAGTTTCGATACAGTGAAGAGCTCTAAATCCTGATTTAAATTTCCCAGAGATGTTATTATTGTTCATAAAAGATATGAACAACACCTCTAAAACCTTAGATAAAAAGGGTAGTTTACAAATAGGTCTATAATTGCTAAAAGTAAGAGGTCCAGGTTAGTTTTTTTTTCCCCCAGGGATGGTTGAATTACAGCATGTTTAAAACAAATGGGGACTGAGCCAGTGGTTACGGAGGTGTTTATAATTCGCTTGAGGGTTCGGACTGACTGTTTGAAAGACCTCTTTTAGAAAGTTAGTGGGGGTAATTGGAGGATGAAAGTATTTTGGACACCAGACAACAAAGACTATTTGGCTGCCAACTCCAAACTGTTCCCATCATATTCCATTCAAATTCTGGCTAGAAGGGATAACTTTGTAGTAGGCTAGACTGAAAAGTACAAGCCATGGGTGAGAAAACATTTTCATACAAATCATATATTACCACGCTTATTGTACTTTGAAAGCCAGCTGAATTGCTTACCTCCACAAACCTCTTGTACATGAGGAAACGCAGGGAATCAAGTCTCCTCTTGTACAACGAATTGGGACACAGCACTGGAACCAAAAGAAGGAGAGCATATTAACTTCTGCCTGAGACACATATACATACACATAAACAGCCATGCATGTGCACAAGCACACACCTTCGTCAGTGTTGAATTTCTCCATGAGTCGGAAGACGTGTTTGGTGAGCATCTTGGGTTGGATCCGGCCAGTGTGGTGTTTGGTTAGGGAGAGGCGAGGGAACTGCCTGTGGACACACACACACACACACACACACACATCAATGATGGGAGGTTTTCGACATCTTGATACAGAGACATGCAAACATTCACACACATGCGCTCACACACACTCCATACCTGCATAGCGCTTCCACATTGAAGCTGGGGTGGCACCAGGAGTCTAGCAGCATGACCAGTTGTTGTTCTAGTTGATGGTTGCCCATGACAAACGACTCTGCCATCGGCAGCTTATCCTGCAAAATCAGCGGTATACACATCTGCAGAGGGAAATTACAAATGACAATGTGGAAGCTGGTTAGAGATTTAAAAAGGGCATTTTGAGCATAGAACTCTTGCTTTCCCTGATTAGGTATATAGGGGTTGCGGAAATTAGCCCATCTGGGGGTAAACATGGACCGTCACTGCAGAAATCCTCTACACCAGTGTTTCCTGCTGTATCTATTTGTATTTTGTAGATATAGGGGTTGGGTGATTATAGTTCTGAAATTCATATTCACTCCTGGGCCCATTAACGGATCAGTTACAGGAAGCATTGCAGTGTAAGAATGGCTTTTATTTGGATATTTATACAGTGATATATGGACAGTTGTGCTGTAACTGCAATTTTAGAATTATTTTTGGGTGTGTGGGTGCGAGTAGGGACTGGGAGCACTTAAAAGCAATTTGAAAATGTGATCCTAAGCTGTGGGAACATTTTACTCCTTACTTTTTAATTTTGTCTACACTCTTCTCTTGACCATCAGCTCTATGGGATCTTGCATACCAGTGAGATATACGACCAACTTCAGACACATCATATATACAGTATACACACACATGCCCTCACCATGCGGGCAGAGAGAAGTTCAGATCTACCACACCTGAAAGATGCTTATATTCACCGCTTACACAAACACTCATACATATCCACCGAAAATGTCTTCTCTCACCTCCTCCATATTCAGTTCATTCTGTAGTTTCAGTTTCATGCCAAGCAGTGCTGCCTATCAAAGACAGAGAGAGTAAATTAAATGCCACTTCATCAGTCTAAAATAAAGAAGAAATCTTATGTGTCAAAATTGTTTAATAGAATTGTTGTACAGTCTCAAGTCTCAAATTTAGCAGCTGAAATCGTTTTGCCCCACAAAAATGATGTCAACATCAAAGACAGACACTCACCTCTCTGTAGCAGTTGAGGGCCTGCAGCCTGATTATTTGCAGTCGGAGTATGCTCGGATCCAGGGACTCGAGTCGGTAGATCTCCACAAGACTGTCTACGAATTTGGGCTGGGTATCTGTCAGCAGGCTCAGAGCCCGACGTTGGAGCGCCACTGCTTGCTGCTCTGAGAGTGAGCTCAGGGTCACCTGGTGGAGGGGCACAAGAGAGGGTTAACTAAAGAAATGCTCGCACAATATTTTATAAGAAAAAATGGAAAGAAGAGAGATTCACCACACTATACAGAGATTGAAAACATTAAGGATATTTAAAAAGTAGAGCCAGCACAGTTAAGAAACCATGCTATATATGGCATTTGAGAACACAGATGTTCATCAGACAACAGTGGAACTGCATAGTTGTGGTAGTGTTTGTAGTTAGCCAGACTAATCCAACATTTGAATGAAGTTCATCAAATTAACTTGTTAAGCTGCAGGACGTCTGTGTTTGTTTATTGTTTGTCTTCCGGGTTTCATTTTGCACCAAAACAGCACATGAATGCAACTCTGTTTAGCAGCCGACTTGGAAGTCCCGGATGTCGGACTTTCCCACCAGCACATGAACACAGCATAACAGTTATAGACAGAGACAGAATCAAATCCCCCTCCAGGAAGTTTAACAAACAAAAAACAAACAATCAAATACATTTACACATTTTTTTTGTTGTTGAAACTGCATGATAAATCTTGTCTACCTGCGGGTGTTCCTTCATCCACTGTTGGAATTCCATGAGGATGCTATGGCCAAGCGTGTGGCTCCGGCCCTTCTGTTTGCCCGGACAGCCCTCCAGGATGGTAAGTAAGGCCTCCAGGGGCTCAGCCAGCTTTGAGAATCCCTGGTAGGCTGCCAAAGGCAGCTGGGGAGGGAAGAAAGGGGAGAGGAAGGAAAATTGGAAGGGAGTCGATGAAAAGGTTAGAGAGGAAGAGGTGGATGGAATAACACAGCCTATATAATGTGTATGTGTTACTGGTTCCACTCCTATTTCATAATAATTCATAATTCATTCATACATAAAATAATGCAAACATGAATGTTTGCATGAGTCAAGGTGTAAGAACTTAATTCATCATTAACAATTATGTGTTAATTTTGTATTGATGGCAAGTGATGTACAGCTTCATATTCCTGTTATTAGGGTAATTTTGTGTATTAGTAGTTATGTTGGTAATGTTGGTAATTAGTAGTTATGCAGAATGTTCCTTAAATGCTTTGGATATTTTTACAAGCCTTTGTGTCACATGGTATCTGCTCATTTTAGTCCAATTAGCTACACATGTAAAATATCAGTGGTAGAAGTCAGGTCCACTAGAAGTTTAAAAAGAAGAAAGTCATGTTGATGGTTGCAACTAGAAAGCTTTTGACCACATGTAACAACGTAGTTTTGCTCAACACTCAACTTAAGTTTATTTGAGAAAAGCTTAGGATAACGAGTGTGTGGATGAGTGAAGACTGGCTTTGAAACTGGCACGGAAGAGAGATTTCTGCCAATAAAATCTAATGCCATGTTTTCCTCCCTCATGCCTTGGAGTCTGGAGTACAACTCTAATGCAGTGTGTTGTGGTTTCAAGAAGCAAACATAATAAATAAGTCAAAGCATAACCTAAGAAGTCTAACCTGCATGCAACCTCAGCTTTGGATATAAGTTTGATTTTGCTGCTAAATAGGATTTTTTTTTTCAACTCAAATTTTGTGTCAACACAGTGCTCAAAGTTGATCAACCCAGGCTTATGAAAACAAACTACTACTGTTGGCAACTAGCAGGGGTGGTAATTAACACCAAAGTTACCTGCCAAATGCTGCTAAATCTTAGACTGTGGCATAATAAGCTGGCTACTCTACCAGCCACATTGGGAATCATAATTTCCTATTAAACCATCACCTGGAGATCATATTCTAAGAATCAAAGTGTCTGGTAAAATGAGGAAAATGGCTGGTGAATTTTGGAATACCCAAAACATGGTAGCTAGTTGGTGGACAAAAAGAGCTCATTTCCCCCCACTGGACCCAGCAGACGCAAACCTCTGACACATTTAATTTAAGAATGCAAACTCTGGCCTAAGCAACTGCCTACAGGAGAGAATATTATCTGTGTGAGAATGCCTCGTACAGCGTCTTAATTTGCAAAACAGATGTCATCCACTCAATATCCTCCTCACACAGATCTCAAGTTCATTCAGTGCAGACGCAAATTCCTTCCTTCCTACTGACAGACACTCTGGTTTCCTCATTAACAGACACACACACATACACAAACACAGTCACACACGCTAGTCAACTTCAATTAAACATACCAACAACATCCACGCACTCTCCCCCCCTTGTGCCTGTGAGAGTCTCGCAGATACACACAGACTCGATCTCTCCCTCTCTCTCTCTTAGTATACACACACACACACAAAATTGCATGTGTGAAATCGACACTGTGAAAGCGACTCTTTCTCACCGTCTGAAGGTCTTTGCAGTTCCACAGCTCAAAGAGTTGATCTCTCAGCATGACAGGGTCAACACCTGGGGGACACACACACACACACACACACACACACACACACACACACACACACACACACACAGGTGAGCTGGGGTTACACTCTGACCTTTGACTCCATCAACCTGTCATTGGACCAAACCAATTGGCCTATTGTTACGGGGTCCAAGCGCCATAGGAAGGAACCTTATTGTATTTGCTCAGAAACTGTAAGTGTTACAACAACCACATTTGGCAGGTGGGCTCCTATTCTCTTCCCACATTTTCACAATTTACAGTGAGACGGTGTATGAAGGACACATGCCGTTTGGCAAAATGACATTTTGTGCTAAATCAGGTCTCTTGAATTTGCTAGCACTTAGTGTTGGTGAGTGGCTCAGTGGTTTACAGTGTTGCCTCCCTCGAAGGAGGTCCTGGGCTCAAATCCTGGCCCTTTCTTTGCACGTTTTTACCATTCACTGAATTATAATATGAATATGAATATGATTGATATGACAATATTAATATTGTCACTACTTAACCTTTAATTTTGGAACATTTGAAAAAAATCCAATGCCAATTTGGGCTTGAATCCTTCCAATTGCTACTTGTGGATATAAGTTAAAGTTTGCTTACTTATATAGCCCTTTATCACAAGCATGTCTAAAAGGATTTTACAGAGAATGAGCCTAAATAGATCTAACTGATCAACAACCAACCATAGAACAGAATGATATAGGACAAACATCAGGAAAAGCACAAGATACACAAAAGCAGATTTTAGCAAGACATAACAGCTAGAATGCTGTTATCCATTTGAATCTGCTAGTTATTTCTCAAGTCCATTAACATTCCTTCCAGCCTTGCTTTGTGACTCATACATGGAGTTCACCTGCTCTTGGTGTCCTCATGTATTCAGATTTTTATTTTTATTTTTCAAGGTGTGCTTGGACCCTTCAACTGTCGCTTGCAACTATATTTCCT
Source organism: Centroberyx gerrardi (assembly GCF_048128805.1). Classification (NCBI taxonomy): domain Eukaryota; kingdom Metazoa; phylum Chordata; class Actinopteri; order Beryciformes; family Berycidae; genus Centroberyx; species Centroberyx gerrardi. Next base: position 13,259,306 of record NC_135998.1, on the reverse strand, counting down.
CTTATTTTAGACTCTTCAAGTTTGGGTGGCTGCCCCCCCCCCCCTTCTTTGTGCTAGTCTAAACAGGTCCTGGGGCACTAATAAAAATAATTATTATCAGGGATGCAAATTTTACTGACCCACCAGCCCATGACAGCCTGGCAAGTCCTTGATTTAATTTGCTGTGGGCCAACTTTGAGTCAAAATTTCACACCAATTTTCACTCTCTAACATGACTGAGCAACAGATGAGCAACAGTTTAAAGCAATGTAGATGGGCGGTTCTGCTAACAATTATGTCCAATTGCATTTTTTGCTATTACATATGTTTCCATTATAGCCTCCTATGACAAGATACTTGTTTTGTTCCATTAGCCTATTTCCATGCCTTCTGAAAGCAATATTGGTGCTAGCTACATGTGGTAAAAACACTTCTGAAACCATAAGGGTTGATCTGCCCTTTCTCTTAAGGACTGGTCTTATTACCATACTGGGAGGCCAATTTGTTGCCGAACAGTCTCAACATATCTTGTTCTGTGTCCAGCCTGAATCTTGGCTTGCAGGTAACCTGATACATTGGAAATATTGTTTGTTAAAACAGGCATAGTTGAGTAGCCATAACGTCAAATATTATTTCTTAAACAGGCATAGCAGGGCAGCCATAACATCGGATTAACAGCTGAGGCTGGTTGGATGGTTTGGAGGAACCCGGCATTAGCTTTGCATTCCAGTCGAATCTGCAGCCAAAATACTCTGGGGAAGACTCTCGGAGCACATTTTTGGAAGGCCACGCTGGGTAAAAGGGCCTAGAAACAAGGGGAGGTGTGTGCGTGCATGTGTGTTTCACATTTTGTGTCTCTCAGCCTGTGTGTGTGTGTGTGTGTGTTCCACTGAGCATTCCCGAAAGCTCCAGCCTCTCGCTCGCTCATGCTGTGTGGGCTCCGCAGTACCTGCCCCCCTGTCTCCCCCCCTCCTTCCCAGGGCCAGTTTTCCTGTTCTCCTCTCCCTCCCTCCCTCCCTCCACCAGCCTCTCTCGGTTTTGTCTCGGATTTCCCCAGGAAAGGGCAACGCGGTGGTCATGGTGTAAAAAATACAGCCTTCCTGATGCATAGCCTGGGAAAGCAGACCAAAAGGCCTCTCCCCCTCTCTCTCTCTCTCTCTCTACTGGCCTCTTTCTTTACTATCTCTCTCTCTGACACTTTCTCTCCTTCACGTCGCCTCTCAAACCCTTACTTTACCCGTCTCATTTTCTTATGATATCTTATTCCCTGCCACACCCTCTCTGCCTCAGTGTTTTTGTTCAATCATTATACTTCTCTTTGATTCCTTCACATTCCTCCCTCCATCTCACCTGAATTCCTTCTATTCAAATCGCACTACCTGCCTCAAAGGGTCATCACTCTCTTATTTTCTCTCACGCCCATGTTCATTCTTTATCACTCTTTTCTCTTCACACCCTCTAATTCTCTCTCTTCTTTCTGTCTCACTCCATTTCTCAACAACAGCAACGGAAAGTGACAAAACTGCTCTCTACCAAAAACAAAAAAGCAGCATCTTTTCTGCTGTGCGTCAGTAAAATCTTTCACAATGTTTCTCAGAATTTCAACTCAAACATTTGAATAGCTGCTTCTTTTCTGTGCTATAGACTGTGCTATTTATCCCTGCTTCTCTACTGTTATAAACCCCCCTCCAGTCTATTCACCCCATTGATAAGCACGCATACGCTCACAGGGACACACACACACACCCTGATTCACTTCAGTCTTATTGCTCTTTGCTGGTTGGGGGGGGGGGGGGGGGGGGGTTAGGAATGTGGAGCATGTAGTTTCACTCTTTAGAGAGGTTTGGCTGGTGGGTGAATGACAGAGTTGGAGGCTCCCCATTCATTACAACATAATAACCCACATCACCACATACACACACACGCACATACACTCATTCACCATAGAGAAGGTGAATTTTTCTTCATTTATTGAATTCCTCATTGGAGTTGAGTTCAAAGTGATCTGACCCCATCCTAGTCTCCCATTCATTACTACACAATAAAAGTCACACTTTCATCTCAGGAAAGTGGCGACAGGCAGGTGTAACAGCCTGTTGCCAGGTAGCTGCCAAAATAAAGGAAACACAAAGTGTCAAGTGTCTAAACAGGGCATTTGGTGTCACTACAGCCACCAGCAGCTTCATGTGCCTTGGCAGAGAGTCTGCAAGTGGCTGAACACTGGAGGGATGCCACAGCATTCTTCCACAACAACTTCTCTCCTTTTGTCTTTTGTAGCAGGTGCTAAAAAAAGCTTTTATCCGGTGCCATTACAGAAACTTGAGGTATAGATGGGAATAGCAGCACTTGCCGAAGATTACATTTGATGTTTTTAAAGGATTAAAGGATAAGGCTGGTGTTTTTTAATGCATGTCTTACCGTCAACAAATCCTATGAAAATAACAAAATCAGAAATGATTTTGTTTTGCCAACAAGTCTCGTCCATGTAGCCGGTGCCCAATGAAGCCATGTCCCAGCAGCCATAGAACTCCATTATATTAAAAAAACGATTAAAAACACGTCAAAGAGCCATGCCGTTGCTCTGGGCAACATATTTCATCATCGCGATGCACCGGGCCAGCCGACTTTTTCCTCAAACAACTTAATAAGCCGGCTGTAAACACGTTTGCGATCTCAGGAAAGTAGTTCCGTAGCACCGAAAATAGTCCCCGGCGTAATGAAGAATTTGTTCCCATTTGAATTTGATTTGGTAATAACTACAACAGCCTGACTTTTCGTGGTAACGATTTTTAAAATTGAAACTATGTCTTTGTGAGCTGTATTTCAAGGTTTTTAGCTTACAATTGGAGCCAATGACTTCCGGGTTGGCGGCTAAAAACGGTACGTGGGAACTCAGAAAGTAACGGGAGTAGAGCAAACACATTGTTTTGTTATTTTCATAGGATTTGTTGACGGTAAGCAATGCATTAAAAAACACCAGCCTTATCCTTTAAAGCAGTGTTTGCATTCCCCATTGTTAACTGTCACTCCAAAAATATCCCTTATGGTTTAATTTCAATGCCAATGTGCACTTACACCTACAGGCTACAGCCAGTGCTCTATAGTGAAAAGAGCTGTGCTGTTGATATCACTGAAGACCCCAGGGGCTCCTTGTGTAATATTCAGAAAGCTAATGTTGCCTAGGAACAAATGTAAATGAAGCTACTAAGCAGAGCTTAATTTGATTTGGCAAATACTGCACTGAACACATTTAGCTACACTAAATCACTGGAGGCTTAGGAAAATGTTTTTGACCTGCAACTGCTTTAGATACAGGCTGTGCCTACGGCTATGGAAACAGGGTTGTGGTAGTTGGACCAAGTGCTTAAAGATGCTGGCTGGGTATTATAATTTCATTTGTTGTAACAATGGGACAACCATCCAAAGAGATAAGATCATTTTTATGAAAAGGGCATTTCCGTTTGTGAATTTTGAACAAAATCCACTTGCTGAATGGGCTAATTGAATGTAGACAAGAGGCAGTTTCAGGCAAATAATCTGTTGGCCAAAGACATTCCAACCAGGCGCATAATGCCTATAAAGTATTGTTTTACTGGTTGCTATGATAGCAACCAAAGAGAGAGCAAATGTTCTTGTTTTGTCTTGATTTTGTTTCTTATATACTTGTTTAAAGAAAATGTTTCTATCAATACACACATAACCACTGTATAAAAGCCATGATATAACCTCATAAGGACCACGTACCTTCTGAGGCACCCATACCCATCATCACAGTAACGCACACCCTCCCAGGTGTTACTTTAACATTAAACCTTGAAAGAGAACTGTGTGTTGTAAATCTGTGTTACGAACCCACTGCCTCTGGAGCATCACGGTCCATTCTTCACCACAGGATGGTGCGCTGTGTCACTCTGTCGCTGGACCTCAGCTGTCTGAGGGAGGGAGGGCAGGAGGGGGGTGAGGGGGGTAGAAAGAGAGAGAGGGAGAGAAAACGAGAGAAATGGAGGGCTGAAGGTAGGTAGGGTGAAAGAGAAACATGGAGAGAACAGAACACATTAATATTTTACAAAATAAGGCACCTAATTGAAACATTCTAATTACCATCCAAAAAAGATAAATACTATATAGGCCTAATCACTTGGAATCCAGCAACCCTCGATCTTCCCACTACAAAGCCTTAAAATAAAAATAGTAAAGTAGGCTATCTAAAGTTGCCTCAACCAGATTGTCCTGACGCTCCATTTACTGACCGGATACCCAAAACTGAATTCTTTATGTACAGACTGAGTGAGCATAGTTTGTCTACTGTGAGCAAGGAGACGTAAAGACAAATCTGTACTTTCTCCAACAGTGTGACGAAAACACGGGAGGTTAATAAATGGGAGGTTCTCTGCCAGAATTAGTCAAAAATACGTCAGACATGTGTACTCTGTTGGCAAAACATGTAGTTACCTACCACACAGTGAGGGGAAGCCACTGGAAAGAGCCAATGAGCCAAGTTAAGATGTTGTATGTGTTGGCGTATGTTTGTTTTTAACTAAGTTGAGAGGTAATGGTAATGAGTTTTCACATGCGTTTGGCAATATAAGAACGATTTCACTGTGCCAATAAAATTTATTGAGTTGAAAATGTAACTGAAAGAGAGACCGAGTGAAAAAACTGTCAGTGAAAACTGTAGACCTAGTTCCAAAAAAAATGGGCTCCAGGAAAAAAATCTTTCACTGTTGAGCAACTAATGATTATGAACCAATTTTGCTGATATTATCATTCCTGCACACACACACACACACACATACACACACGCACACACAGAGAAACCTGTGGGAACAGCAGCCTGAGAAGGGGCAAGATGCCAGCTGGCTCTGAGACTGGATTTGAGGCTGAGGATGTTTTTTTAGGTCTGAAGTCTGGACTGTTTGTTTCTCCCTGTCTATGTGTCTGCGGCCCTGGAGGCGGGCTTTGGCACTCAGCACCATCCTGGCAACAGCACTTTACCAGGTGGTGGTGGCGGAGGGATACAGCCTGCGGTCAGGACTATCTACTGCTGTCTTCTACCTCCACCTACCGGTAATAAAGTACACATCACCCTCTCTCAAGCTTCAGCTGACTGTTACTGTAAACCAACAGTCGCAGTCTGAGTCAGTCAACTCATAACACCCTTTGCTGAGAATCCCGTATGGTTTTATTTGTCAACGAAATGCCAACATGCACATAACGTCACGACGGTGTTGTTTCTTCGGTTGAATGTCCGACTCATGTTAGCTTAAAAACTCAGTGCTAGGTTACAATATTGCTGTCTAATCTTTCCACTTCCACTTTAGGAAAGACAGTCAACGGTGTAGTAAATGTATCAACTAGCGAATAATATTTAAACTATAATGTATGTTGTGAATGGACTTACCATGTGCTACTTTCCTGTTAGTTTGTTAGTTAACGTTAAAACGCCTAGCTTAGTGCAGGAAGCAAATTCTTCTGCTGCTGCTGTTGCTGCTTCTTCTTCTTCTTGTAAATTAATGGTCGTTTAGACGCATCAATAGTGCATTACTGCCCTCTACTGATCAAAAATGCCTCAGGTGCTTCAACTGTACACGAAATCTTCTGATACAATCCAGTCATGTGCAAAATGAGTAAAAATCGAAATCTTTGCTTATCAGTTGGTGGTTTCTTATTTCGACCTAGCAAAGTTTTTAAAGAAAAGGTAGAAACCCCTAAATCTGTCAGATCTTTATAAAACTTGTCTCTCTCTGTCTTATATTTCCTGCAATATAGCATCACATGCTCCACTGTTTCTGAAGTGCTACATTCACAAAGTCCATCTGGATGTTTACCAATAACGTTTAGGCAACTGGCTAATCCACAACTCGAAGTTTAACAGCTATAAATATTTTGGTTTTGAACAGATTATTGTATTGTGAAATAATGCCTCACTTTTCCCCGATTGATCCACTCTTCTTGCCATGCTTTCCTAATCTCCACTTTAATTATACTACTCAGTCTTGTGGTCTTACCCTACATCAAAATCTTCAATTCTGTTTTCTTTCCTGAGAGTGCATTTAGCAATTTCATCTGCTTTATCATTGCCTTCAACCCCAGAATGACCAGGAAGCTACAGTAGTGCCACTGAACAGTCCAATGTCCCTATTCAAAGTAAACAACATAATCATAATATCTGTTAGGCCTATCTTAGCTGTCAGATAACACGCATCGTATTATGCAGTCTACTCACAGTTTTGATGACTCTTCTTGAATCCACGGAGGTGATGCTGCTGCTGATTTCGGTTCAAAATCAAGTAAAAGTTACATTAAAAAAAATATTGAACATAATCTTTGTTAGAGAGTCGTAGGTCTACGTCACGAGCATAAAAACAAAAACACAGGCTGGAAGTAGGTGGCACTATAATTAGCCTATATTGTCTGTCAATAGAAAATAAAACAAAAGGAAAACTGACTCTAACAATGTGTCTTTGATAAGATCAGGACGAGCTTTTGATGTATTGCTCTTCAAAGCCCTTCTGCTGCTTCTTCTTCTTCTTCGCTTTTAAACGCGGCTGGCATTCAACTTTAAGGTGCATTACCGCCACCTACTGCTCCGGTGTGCGGACCAGAGCAACTTTTTCTTTTGAATGACCAGGATTGAACATAATACAAATCTGTAATGGCTTCATGAGATCCAAGATTTCAATAGACTTGATTGTAGAATAAAAAGAATAAAGTGACTCAAAGAAAAAAGGTATGAGGTGGCTTTATTAAAGACAAAAGGCTGTCATCAGCTATTGATATTCATAATTATCAACCAAAAGAAAAAATATGTTAAATTCTTTATCAAGTTAAATTTGGCTCCTACACAATCAGTAGGCTATTCACTACAGATTCAACTCACAATAGTGACAGTGTTGTTTCAGGATAAATATAGGCCTACTCATAAAAGTAATGTAACTTAATAGACAGATATTTACACACTTGAGAGACTCACATTCCCATTCAAATAAAAGTACCTTAAAACAGTTTAGATTTCAGAAATTTAGATTTATGTGTATGATATTACCCTAATAAAATGATCAAGCAAGTCAAACAGATTTATTGTCATTCAACCATATAGTGCACAGTATATAGAGTTCTTTCAGGACCACAGTGCAACAGGACAATGCAATACATAAGACTACACTACATAACATGTTAACTACATTTAGACTACATGAGGTTTACAAATTTATATTATCATGGTCAAAACTTGTGGTAACTTTTACAGTCAATTTAACGTGATGACTAGTTTTACTCCATATAAATCCCTCCAAATCTGTCCAAAGCTTGGTGGAATGAGATAGAGAGAGAACCATAGAATAAATGTATCAAAGTTTCATCAGTGCAAAAAATACATTTGTCATCAATATCTGCAAATTTTGATAAGCTATAATAGGAGGTGTATATATTGTGCTATAGTTTGAGATGTAACCTCCTCTTCTGCTTTGTTAGGGACTCAAAGTGTAAAGGGTAGCCACTGTATGTCTGAAAACAGTTCCAATGTACTTTTTCTCTTGGGATTGTTCTTTAATCATTATAAAATAACATCTCCTCCACCCAGTTAAACCTCACCATGATAGACAACCTCATTTACCATGATGCCCATCTGACTCAAGATCTGACTTCATTAATTTGGCAGCTTGCGGAACCCATACAGTCATCAAAGATACTATAAGATGTAAATTGCTCCGTTACAACCACCACCGGCGCATACAATGACATCTACATACAATGACAAAAAAAACAAATTGTCATTTTATATGATCTAACAGTAGATCATTATTAATATCAAGTATCTACCTACATGGCAATATATTTTTAATTTATAATAGTTTTGTGAGTTAACAAGTCCAGAAGTAGAAATAGATAGTCACACTGCGCATGTGCAAAACGTGGACAACTTTTTTCAGCTCACGTAAAGACCACATGAAGTAGTACATGAATAATACTGCTGATAAAAAGGAAACATGGCGAGGTTATTACTCATCAACCAACATACAACTGTATCATTTAAAAAATAATAATTTTGCGTTTTAATATAGCAGAATTTACATAACTGTGGCCACTGAAATACTGACTGTAAATTATTCCTTCACTGAAAATATGTTGCAAAAAAAAAATTCTGTATTTGAGTCACGTGGTCAAAGTTGTTTACCACGTGGTCGGTGTCATCTCTTAGCCCAAACGCACCGAGTCTTTGTAGAAGCAGGAGTGTGTTACTACGTTGTTATTCATAGGAGCTGAACTCCTTGTGGGGGAGCACCAGATCCCCAACCTGCCCTGCTGACTTTACAGACCGGTATCTAGATTAAGCCTAAGTGTGGCAGACAGCTGACATCGGACTGCACTGTTTTGAGTCTGAAAACAGCTAGCTAGCGAGCCCGACTGTAGAGCTAGCTAGCTAGTTATTTAGCAGTGATGGAGTGGCTGGGTAATGGAGCTTCGCCGTTCCCCGATGAAGAGCCAGGCGGTGACCCTGCCTCCACGACGAGGGGCTCCAGTGCTGTTTATCCCCACCAGCAGGTAACCAGCTAATGTTAGCACCCGATTCTGTAAGAACAAGACGTAGCTTTTGGTTCATGTAAATGACTTGGCACGTTAGAAGTAGCGGTGTGGAAGCCAGCTAAGCCTGTTAGGAGATCATTCTGTTGGGAGCAGGTTAGCTGGGTGCAAAAGCTAGTGTCTGTTTTGGAAGCTCCTTTTTCGTTGCCAACTTTCACTTTAGCAGTAATTTCCCTGCCAGTCAACTGGGAGTGGGCAGCTCACGTTTCAGGGCGAAACATCAGTAGCAAGCCTGCAGAAAACAGACTGTAGTCATGTTAGCCCAGGGGTACTTTAATGAAGTGAAAGCTCAACTCCACTTCTAATAAATGCCATAATGTTAGCAAGTCGTTTACATTGTCATCGGGTGGTACAGTCATGCTACAGTCTCTGAAACAAGCTGTCAAGGCATTCCTGAGATCATCCCTGTATGCGGGGTGGTGGATGAGATCAGAGGCCACAGTGAGGCACACAGTGTGTTTCCCATTCCCCCAGGTCCTTGATATTCTCAGCCACTGACAGCTGTGTGGAGAGGCTGCTGATTGGAAACGGCATTAGGGTGTTTGGATATGTGGCTGTGGATAGATGGATGCAACATTTACTTTATTTTTAGCCCTCTCACCCCACCCTGCACCAAATACAGCATGGTGTGGTCATCACGGTGGCTGAAAGCTAATACAGTTGGGCTGTGATTCAGAATGATTGGGGAGATTCTAGGTCTTCCTTTCTCTAGGTCTTTCTTTCTTTCACTCCAGAAACTTGGGAGTGGTTTGGCAGTGACTTGACTAGATGAATGGGTTAAGAGAGTAGTGCAGTCTTGCCTCCGACACTGTTGAGAAACATCAGAAATGAAGTTGTTGTTATTCTCCACAGATTTGGAGATGATCATGACCATGCTTTTATCTAATCTCATTTAGGCTATTGCAGCTATTTATTCCTGTCAGAGTCAGAAAGTCACTCTCAAGTCTCCGGCTTGTTCTGAACGCAGCAGGATAGGAATATAACTGCTGCCAAATAACCTCAATTTTAGCATCTCCCCACTGGTTACCAGTTAGATAGAAGTGATTTTATGATCACATATAAAGCACGGCTAGGTCTGGACCCTAGCCATATTGTAGACCTCTTACTTCTCTATGAGCCTCAGTCTAAACTCAAAACTAAAGATAATTGTGTTTTTGCCATTAGGGCCCCAACACTGTGGAACGCCCTGCCTGAGGAACATAGGCTAGATAATCCAGTTTCACCATTTAAATCACTTCTAAAACACATTTTTATAGACTTGCTTATAATTGCTTTTGATTCTTTTTTTGACCCACTTTTAACCTTGTGTTGCTTATGTTGTGTTTTCATTTTATTTATTTTTTCCTTTAAACCTTTTCTTTTGAAAGTGTTTCCTATTTTTTCTCTCCTCCTCTTTTAGTTAACTATTCTTGTTTTTATGCCTTCTTTGAAAGCACTAACTCTGCTTTTAGATAAGTGCTATTAAACGTTTATTATTATTTACTACTCTCCAGCTCTTCCAAATGCAGCTCAACCATTATTTTGGAGGCCCTATTCTATTCTAAAACTCAAATTTGACTGGTGAAAAAGTGAAAGTGACTGGTGAATTTTTGGGATGTACCAGCCACGATGGTTGGTGGATGAGGAAAATCATTTTCCTGCCCTCGATTACACAAAGCACAACAAACCAGGATCTTTGTCAGTAAATGTATGTAAGGTTAAGTCTTCTCTTGTTATGACGAATGACTTTTCAGTTCTAACTTCAGTCTCTCATGTTTCTGCCCCTCTGTTTCTCCCTCCCCTTCTCTTTGCCTCCCTGCCACGTCAGTCAACATCGTCCCACCTTAGTGACAGTGCCATGGCGTCCCTCTGCCAGAGCCAGCAGCGCTGTGTGAAGGCCTCCATCGTGTCCAGCTGGAGTCTGGCGGAGGCCCAGGACCAGCTATGTTCTCTAGGGGTCCATGGCTCAGAGTCCCTGGAGCAGGAACGTGCCCGAACTTTGGCCTGTCCCACAGAGCTCACACACACGGAGCAGGAGTGGCGCCGCAAAGAGAGCATGCTGGGAGGTCAGGACCCCAGCCGCAGCCCTGTACTTGGAGCTGTCGGAAGTTGGGACGTTTTTGATAAGGTAACTGCAAACACTTGGGCTTTTGTCACATCTGGGTGTTTTTTGGCACACATAACACAAAGGTGGAAAATTAGAGGACTCTCAATGTCATGATAAAGTGAGTTTTGGGGTTTGATGGTCATCATGTATATTGGCAGACACTCGGTTCCAGATTTTTTGAACTAATTAGCCATAACTGTTGCTGCGTTCATGTCCTGGTGGGGAGATCCGACATCACTAGAACCGACTTCCAAGTTGACTACTAGAAAGCATTGTATTTACATGCTATTTTCTTGGAAAACCAAACCTGGAAGACAAACATAAACCGTTAGGGACGCTGCAGCTTTGCAAGTTGGATAATTGTTAAGCGTTGGTGGAGGTTTGCGCTCTAATGAGTGCCTTCTAGTTTCTCTATTTTGACTGGGCACTCCCAGAATGCATAAGAAAAAGAAGATGGGATAAGGTGGGACATTCACCTTTCTTCTTCATTTGTATGGTACAAAATAATTAGGGTGGAATTTCACCCAAATCATGTGTCTTGTACTGTTAATATGTTTTCATGTTGAATCATTGGAGGTATCTTCTGATTAGTACAAGCAGTTTAATGCAGCATCTGATTGGGTGTCTGTTTAAGGCCACTTCACATGACTGTGTTGTGATATTATTAACATTCAGTCAGTGCATATCTTCTCTCTCTTCCAGAGCATCATCAATGTCCAAAATAAACCTGTAGAAATGGATCAGGACAAATGCAAGACGTTTCTCACAAAGTATGAGCAAGAGCTCAGGCATTTTGGTGAGTATGACACCGAATCAAAACGGCCAAATCAAGAATACTGTCCAATTAATGGTAAGCAAGGCTGTGTTTAGTTTAGTTTATTTTCAATAAAAAAAATAGGATCTTCTTTAAAATTCAAACATTGGAAAACTTGTGGCTGAAAGGTTGTTGTAGACCCTGTAGTTTCACTGGAGGAAAACAGGTGATGTAATTTTCACCTGCATAATTGAATGATTTAAGTCTCATCACAGCGCACTTTCCTGTTTGAGTAATGGTTACAGGACAAAATACCTACCTGTTTATCAGCAAACTCCCAGTACTCTGTCAATTCTAGCATGGCTTGAATCAAATCCAAATTACCAATTACCACTTGCCAGCAAGGCAACTTCCACGTCAGTTGTGCGTTTTGACTATTTTTAATTTTCTTCCTGTGTTGAAAAGTTGTAGGCGTAAGTAGTGTGCGACATGGTACGGAAATGAATTGCCTCCTTAGTCATTATTATATAATAATGACTAATATATAATATTGTACTATATTTGTCCTCTTCACTGAAATCAGAAATGTTTAAGGCTATGAATTATTAGTTACCCATGTTGTCCTGTAATATTAACCCCATCTGGACAGAGTTATATCCAGCTTTATATGCTTTGTATGTGTTTGTCAGGCATGTTGCGGAGATGGGATGACAGTCAGCGGTTCCTGTCAGAACTGCCTCAGCTCATCTGTGAGGAGACGGCCAACTACCTGATCCTCTGGTGTTTCAGACTACAGCAAGAAGGGGTTAGAAAGCACTTCACCTTTTTTCAGTGTTGCAGATGGCCACACAAACACATGCACACACTGACTTACTGTACCACATACATATTAACACTGCACAGTGCTCAATATCAGGTATTTCTTTACTCATTCAAAATGCAACTTCCAAGTAAAGGAATGGCCTCAGCTGCTTTATTAATCCCATATGTGGGCCCTAATTTGCACATTTTAATATATATTTTGAAACTAATGTGAAAGTAATGCGGTGTCATACAATATGCAAGTATTATATATAGAATGAAAGTACAGGATCTGCCATTGTGGTGACAGCCATAATATTAATGTAGCACACTTACATTTTCGGTATGACTCTTTCACAACCTCGCTACAAACGCATGCTCATTGACACTCCAGTCAAAGTTTATGCTCGTAAATAATTGGCACTATAAACACATTTATATATTACTGAAGAGACATGACTTTGTAGATTGGCATAGTAAAAACAAAGTTTAGGCTCGTAAATAATTGGCACTATAACACATTTATATATTACTGAAGAGAGATGACTTTGAAGATTGGCATAGTAAAAACATAAAAAACTCTGAATATCAGAGGTTTATGGTCTGGCCAGCTGAAGTGGTTTAAGAGGTTAAACTGAGGCTAAACAAGAGGCTAAACTCTCAACCCAGTTTTCTGTGTTTTGTCTCCTGTAGAAAGAGGCGCTGATGGAGCAGGTGGCCCACCAAGCCGTAGCCATGCAGTTCATCCTGGAGATGGCCTCAAACTCCCAGCAGGACCCCAGAGGCTGCTTCAGACAGTTCTTCCACAAAGCCAAAGTAAGGACAAGGTTGTTGAATAGCATGTGTCTGATCAATAGTACACCAAGCTCTATTTCTGGGTATTTGGAGTATATTCACCCATCAACTTAAATGCCAGCAAAATATGTAGGAATCTGATCATGGTAAACGCAGCTTCTCAAGTGACACTACACTGCTGGCTGAAGTTGTGCGCTATATATAGCTGCTGGAAGTTGTGACGTTTCTGCAGTGAAAATATAATTTAAAAAAAATACACTTTCCTGCTGTAACATCATAGCCTTGGACTATTCTTTCATAATATAGTATGCAGGGAGGTGATGTAAGATAACTTTCCAGAGTCTATATTAATTATGCAGCCCTACCCTAAAGTTTGGTTAGCCTGATATTCAGACTGAATGGCCATTTTGTTCCCACTACAATATTCAGCATGAGATTGCCTCCTTGTTAACATATTGCAAAGACAATATGTTGGTTAAGGGGGTGATTTCAACAAATATTATTCTGCTGAAATGCCAATGAGAAAACATTGTACGAATGGTTCAAATTTTAGTCCCGCCCATCAAGGCCCTGATAGGCTTGATTGTTTCTCCAAGCGAGTACAAGCCGTTCACTAGAGCAACACCAGACTCTCTGAATCACTCGACAAAATCTAAAGAGTGGGCGGGATGTGATTCAGGAGTCTGGAACCAGGCTACAGGTACAAATATAACATAAATGTGTTTTCTGCCATGACGGCACAATATTTAATAGCACTGTCACAAAGTCAAATGTTAGAAAAAGGGCCAGGACCATAGAAGAGAACGTTGCAGGCAAGCTGCCACATTATGTCAAATGCCTTCACCACATCACTGTTTGGACTTCACAAAATATATTTAGATTACTACAGTTCAACATGATGTAAATGCCAAATTTATTTCGATTTTATGTATTTATTTCATTTACCCTACTTTACCCTAATTTTTCTACTTAACCCAGTAGGACAGCAACAGCTAATTAGGTTTGTTAATAGCTGTGTCACATGTTGGTAAGAAATGCAATGCATGCATCATCATGTGACTAGTATGATTTGGGCTCTAGACACCTGTGGGTGTAATTCACTGTAGTTTACTGTATGCTAGGTGGAAGTAAAATTTTGTTTTCAGTTATGTTAGCTCACCACTAGAGATGTTACTCAGGAGAAAACATTGAGTGATAGGTTTTTAGGATGTTCTTTTGTGCTAAACTAAGCATTAACTCAGATTGAAATACAAAATAAACAAAGATTTAACATATTTTCTGGTCCATCTCAGCTCAAAAAACAAAAGTAAAAGTAGCACTTTTTTGTATGTGCACCAACTGGAAAAGGATCTTTGTAACATCTAAAAGAGGTTCACCATAAATGAAAGACTAGATATAAACAGGCCTGGGTTAAATAGTATTTGCTAATACCTTTTATGGCTTATTTTGGTCTATTCAGGTGCCAGAGGGCTGGGGTTTGACACACAGAATATTGAGTACAACAGACTTTAGACTTTACCAGCATATTTGAAAGTCAGTCCAGTATATTTGTTTGTGATGGACGACATACCTGACACTCAACTGTCTTGATTGGGAAACTCCCAACCATGTGTTACTCAAAGCTGTTTAAGATAAATACTGTTTTGCAAATACTGTATGGCCAAGGTCTGGATGTCAGTGACAAAGCACTTTCAGCCAGTCAGTCTGAAAGTACTTGAAGTTATTGCATTGCTTACAGATAAATCTGTTGTGCATCTACACAGCTCTACAAAACCAGGGGTCTCCCCTGGGTGCACACTATAATGGGAAATGTGATTTTTGGTTTTGTTTTTTTAAGGTTTTTTTCACCTGAGCTTTCAGTTTTTGCCAAGGATTTTGGGGACAGATATCACCTTAATTTCATTAGGATATCTCTTGTTTCTCTGCTTGCCTTCCATTATTTTTGCTTTTGTTGTGTTTTCCTGATTTTATCCCTGTGTCAGCTAGTTAAAAATATCTTGGTGGTGCAGAACAAAATTACTTTTTTCACTTGGATTTTGCCATTTTTGTTGTGGAAATAGGGAATTAAAATGCCTGTTTAATAGGAAATATGTCGGATAAGGCCAGATATACTAAAGTTTGCTGTTTCCCAATAGATGTGTAGAGTGTTCCTAATATTGTTGTCTTTTTTGCTGTGTGTGTCTAGGCAGGACAAGAGGGCTACTTAGATGTCTTCCAATCAGAGCTCGAGGCCTTCAAACACAGAGTGAAAGAGTACACAGTCAAGTCTAAAGGGGACACACCCAAAGAGAGTGTCGGCACGCGCTGCAGGCTTGACCCCAAAGAAGTCCTGGACTCGTTACCTCCAGTAAGTGTTCCTGGTAAACTTATGTCTTCAGTTAAAATCTGCCTGTGCTTTTTTCCAGTGGCATATTGGGTGAGACCTGTTGCCTCATGAATAAAACTTTGTGTAGGTTCACAAATAAATGGCTGTGTAAGCAAAAAGGTATAAACACACAGATATTCTCAGATTTATAAAATGCTGCATACGCCACTCGGATGCATGTTTGTTTTGTTATAAATCATAAATGGCTGGGAATTTATGCAAATGTGAACAAGCTTAACAAAGACTTTGCTGGCTGCTAAATGTGGATGAGGTTAACTGTAAGTCCAGTAAACATGATGTTATTATCATTATGACTGAAAATGGGTAAAAAAGTGAAGGCAACGGTAAGTGCTGCAGTGCTCACATCAAGGGCCAGATAATTGGCATGACATCTAAATAATTAAATAGCAAAAGTCTACCATTGTTTACCAAAAGTGCCAAAGAAATAATTGTACATCATGAAGAGCAAACATAACGCACCCTAAATGCAGCAATTTCAATATCGCCACAAACGCTGGGGTGAAGTCATTGTGGTTAAGTAGTTATTATCAATACATTCTTACAGTTCTTCTAGGAATTTTACATCTTCAAGGAATATTATGTATAGCACTGTAAGCACAAGCATTAGAATGACTGAATTTTAAATGAAACAGTGTCTGAAATGCACGTAGCGTAGCTTAGGTGACTATCAGGGTTTCAAAGGCAACAGACCATGTAGGTCAACAATTTAGGTCAACCCATGGAGGCAATAATTCCCACCCTAAAACTCTCTGAATATGTTAGGACCAATATCAATTCTGCCAATATGAGTTGGTTTACAGTGGACAGAAATGTCAGGTGCAATGTACAAGTGTTTTTTTGTTTGTTTGTTTGTTTGGCATTAGCCTTCCTATACTGTTAAGTGTCACCATATCCCACATCCACATTTTTGTGCATCTGTATCATTTATATATGAGGCCCCTTGTGTATTTCAAAACTGATCATCATTGGCACCAAGAGTTTCAGGCCAAGCTGAGGGCAGCTGCGGGAAGCAAAGCTGCATATCAGCAGTTACGACCTCCGTCCATCACACCTTTCTTCCTTCACACTCATTTTCATGCAACAGATATCAACAAAGATGGTCAATTTTTATTTTTGAAGTTAAGTCTTCTGTGTGCACAAACGGGCATTAACCCCAGTGCATCTGCTCTTCCTCTTGAGCGATGGAAATGAGGGTGGATAAGCCTGCACCATGTCAACAGCCGTTACCATAGCAACCAATCTGGTACAGACCTTGAACTTGTTTTTCTCAAAAGCTACCGATCACAAAAATACAATTTGAACTCAGAGTGCCAGTGTGCCTTTTGTCTCAAACTGGTGTATTTATGTAAATTACCTGCAGCAGTAGCCCATATCTTTTGAACTTCCCACTGAGAGCAAACTCTAGTCTTGTATTTTCCACCACATACTGTAATGATGTTGCAATTACAGAGTGAGTGAGATGTGCTGCTTATTCCTCATCTGACATCAAGTTGACTCCTAACAGTTGGGAGTAATCATGCTCCAGGTGGTTGTAGTAAATATGTCAAATCACTGCTGATCGGTGAACTGTCTGAACAGAATGAGAAAGAGGTTTAACGAGATGGATAGTTGTATAGTAATTTTTGCTGAATTTTGCTTTCTGTGCAGATGAGACTGATACTGGTGTGACAAATATGCTATAGTAGTAAAAAAAATATTGTTTATCTATTTGTAGGAACTGAAGGCAGCCTTCCAGCTGCAAGATATGCAGATCTTACAGAATGTTCTCAGCACCATGAATCCACAGGTATTACTGAATACTAAAACAAAATGCACATTTTATTACTTTGGAAGGTAGGATTGGGCGATATTAAATTTACCTAGTGACAAATATGTCTTATATGAAATAACTGTTAAAGGATGTTATTGACACTTTATCAGTTGAACAGACACAGACTGTTGCAGTTACCCCAACTAGCTGTAAGATGGCACCATTGAGCTGTTGCATAATAACCTTCTGGTATATGAAACTAGAAAGGCTTGCATTAAATGTGATTTCCCAAAAGTTCTTCTGCTGGATGGAGGATTTTTAGGTGAGAGCACATTGGTTTTGTTTTCTTTCATGGTGACTTCATTGTCACAATATGTGAATATCACTATATCCACATATTTGCTGCCTCTCCTTTATTTTTCTATACCCAAAAAACACCAAAAAGGTGTAGTCGCATTTGTCCTGTGAACTGGCTTAATTAGAGTGTAAAAATGAATGGGTAAATCTTTGGAGATATAACAATACATTCAGCGGTTTGGTTTGATACACAATACTGGGCTCAGGGTTTAAAGATGGTGACTACAGGTTTCTGAAAATTTAATTGAAACTTTTTAAGAACTTTTTTAATGCCAGTGCAAATAAAATTTAAGACCAGTTTGGTCCTCAAATGAGCCTGAAGAGTAAAAACAAACAAAACAAAAAAACAGTATATATCTGCACAACCAGTAAAATCTCTTACTAGAAAATAACTGCAAAGAGAAACATCTATGTTTGTAAGACTTCTGAAACCATATTTAAGACTCAAATGCAACATTTAAAGCTATATTATGTAACTTTTTCGAGATAAAATTTTGGCATATTTCCTATCTAAGTAATGTGTTGGGGCTCAAGAGAAATCCCCTCATCAGTGCTGCATGAGCCCCCCTACTTTGTCCCATTCCAGCCCCTATGGTCAGGCACGACTAGTGTCAGGAAATCTTCTCACACACATGAAGTGATGCGTTTCTCTGACTGTTTCTGTAGGTAGGTGACGTCACTATAAAGCGACGGGGAATGATTCTTGGGAATTGGAGGTCAAAATAACACTGATCACTTACCACTTGCGGCCACAGGTGCCACCAAAGAGTGTAGCTTTAACCATATATATGTGTTGTGTCTCATGCTTGCAGTGTCAGCCAACTTTGTAGATAAACCTGTTTCATACCCTTCAGCTATACTGGGGATGTTAATTATGTCAGTGTTTTGAGTCAGCTGGACTTCTTACTTACTTACTTACTTGTCTTACTTAGACATTCACTGTGGAAATGAGTTCAGATTGCCAATGCAAGTGCAGCGCTGTAACACTGTTAGGCTACTTTTCTGTCGTATGGCTTTATTAACTAATACTCAATACTGTCTGTTACAGAGAAAACAGCTCTTAAATAAGACATGCACACATCAAAAATGAATTCCCCACTAATAAAATGTGCATAAGCAGAATGAATAAGATATTGAAAACCGGTGAGAGAAGGTTCTTTTTTTCAGTAATAATTATGAAGATCCACAATTCAGCTATGGTACCAATCTTTCTTTTAAATGAAACTGGCTTGTATCACTATATAGCACCATTTAAGCAGTAGTATCTCTTAAATTTAAAGTCTATATTAAACATAGGATCCTCATGTTGCAGACGCATCACTTGTATTCTGTCTGTAGTTCAAGGTTTTTTCACTCATACAGGCACATGTGCTGTTTCCATGCAGTGTCATTTTTGGCCAGCCTCTGCATTTTAGCTGATGCAACAGCAAGACATCAACTGACAATAGATGTTCAATGGGTGATGCAGAGGAGAAAATCTGAAACCTGAAAATCTTAAATTAGCAGCAGAAAAGGAGTGGAGAAGAGCAGGAAAAAATGGGAGGCTACGCACCAGGTTGCAGAGTCATAGCAGTCATAGCATAATCATTTATTCATATTATTTTTCTTTATCATATCACCAAAACCATCCGATGCAAGTGAAGATTTGCACTGACGGCTCCATTGAGGCTCTCCCAACAGAACAAAAATTGCATAAGACTAAATAACAGTAATTGAATACAATTTCACAAATATTAATACAAACTTGAAAGGCTGTCCAACAGATCAGTGACATCAAAGTGAACCAAATTCAAACCAGAAGCACAACTGTTACTTGTGGCCTATAGAGACCTGCTCAGCAAAACTCATATTATATTCAACTCCAAACAAATCAACAATGCTAGAGGGCAATGAGACTATTAAACATGTTTACAAAATGAGTGCTCATGCACTGATTGAAGACCTTGATCACTTTTTTTTCTTTATTCTGTCTAGACCTTGGAATAGTCAAAATGACCTTGTCTGTAGATCTAAGACTAAACTTCTGTACATATAAAATTAAAAGCTCTGTAGTATAAGCTTTGCCCAAGCTTTTTGTTTTAAAGCAATCAATGACATCTTAAAATGAACTCTAAATCCAACTTGACACTAATGTAAGTAGCTAAAATGAGTTACAGGGCTTCATATACAGTATATATGGTACCACTGGTACCACCAACATTTGTAGTCTGTGGCACCAGCTGATCATTTGGTGGCACCAGTATTTTCATCCTGGAACTGCTTCACACACAGTTATTAATGCTTTGTTGATTGAAATATGTTGCCCATTGAAATTAGTCTTGTTATGCAAGACTGTGTCATTGTGCTGTATCAGGTTGGTAAATGTAGAGAATGTGCAATGTGAAGGTAATGAAGTTGGCTATATTAGGCAGCCTCCTTCATATTCTCTTTATACCAGCGAATTCACATTTGTTTTTAACCAAAGGTCTATCCCAGACAGTCAGAGTTGGTCTGAAATATTAACAAAATGGACTCTGTAATAAAGTATGTTTTTTGGTGGCTGAAATCAAGCAGCACAGAACTTACTTTGTGCTACAGTGGCAGAGTGTAGAGGAGAAAATGTGCATCAGGCATGTTATCGATGTTTTAATCACTGTATGTTTGTTCTGTATTGATTATTTATATAAAATTCCAAACAATAAGATAATATACTTTTACCATCAGTTACTCATATGGCGTCCATGATCTCTGTCCCCTAAAGGTCGCATCTCAGCAACTCGGATATCACAGAAAATTCCCACTCTCCCATTATTATATCCCATAATTATTTTTCCCAGTTGCATGAATGGAGCTCTACCAGCTGTGCCGCTCTGAAATGGACTAGCCTTTACCAGAAATCGCCTACATTCTAAAATAGCTTTAGAAAACACAAAGAATTGCCTGTTTTTTTCTTGGGGAAAAAATATGAATCCAAATTTCAGAGAGTTGCCACTGATGCAACCAAAGAAAAACTTCAGTGGTGCAAACAAGTGGTCCCACTCTGGAGCCCCGAGTTACATAATCTCTAATACAAGTTGAAAGCCTTTATATGGCATTCTGAACTAGTTGCAGACACTAAAGAGATTTACATTTGAGGCAAGAATAGTTATAATATTCAGATGAAGTGCAGACATGAAACTCTCCAAAATGGCATACTCTGCAGGTTCTTCTTGCATTTTCAAACTTAAGAGTCTGTGCAGAGATCTTTAGTATGAAAGCCTTTTGTAAGAGTGAAAAAATGAAGCAGCCCCCCTCTGCTGGCCCCACAGCCGCCTGACTAGCTGCCAAACAACTACTGAGAACAGAAACAAAACCGCCTCCTCTTCTCCCACATGGGGAAGATATCTAGCCAGGAATCTGAACTCAGACTGTTGAGGCTGAAGCTTGGCAGTCCTGGTCCTGCTTGCTGCAGTTGTACAGTTCTCTCACTGTAGCATTTCTCTGCACCTCAAACTCAAATTGAACTCGAAGTCAGTAACTCTGAGAACAAGTTTATGCCCTCGCAAACTTGTTTCATTTTAAGGAAAAGCGTAAGGAGAGAGAATTTTGTGAATCCAGGTTCGAAATTTTAGATTCAGCTCAGATTTGAGCCAATGAAATGTTGAAGAAGCAACAGCAGAGTGCAGTTATGTAACCAGTGTAATCCTCTGTCTAGGGAACAGTAGGTTAATCCCCTCGGTTCTGTCTCTCTCACTGACTCTCTCTGTCTCTCTCCCTCCATTCAAACCTGTTTTTGATTTTGATATGCATGTTCATCCTCACCTGTGAATTGTTTTTGTCTGGGATTGAACCTCTTAAATAACTATGACCCCTCCCGTCTCTCTCTCCCTCCACCAGGTGGCAGAGTATCACGTGAAGCGCTGTCTAGAAGCCGGACTGTGGACCGGCACGGGGCGGTGGACAAAAGACGACACTACAGAAACAGATGATATACGCATGATGGAGACCTCCTAGCGAATGTGGGGTCAGCCCCCCGCCTTCCCTCCCTCCCTCCCTTCCAGCCCTCTCCACCGTTCCCACATTACCTTAGGAACAACCTGAGTCATAAGCCCTCTTTATACAGCTCACCAGGCTCCAAACGCCAGTCCAGAGCAGGGATGAATAGAAGCATGATCAGTTTTCACTGACATTCTTTTGTCAACTTTTACACTGCATTTCATCTTTACACTGCACAGGAGAACCAGAACAATGTATCTCTTATGACGATGTATCTCTTGCGGATAAGCAAACCTGTTGCCGTTATTTCGTGACTGTGGTTGGTCTCTGGCTAGTTGCTTCCTGCAATGTTTTTGCTAGCTAAATGGACCGGTTGTGCCATAACCCCGGTTTTACAAATGGAGAATAATAGATCTTACTATCCTATAAGCCTGTCTCCAGATAACACTGTTTTGTTTTTCTTCCTAAAGAAAGAAACATCCACATGTGAAAGATAAAGAATGACCGACTTGAATGCACAAACCAGACAACAGAAAGAATAATAAAACAAAGTTCTCTGGGAAATATTCAATTAGGTATCAAATCCCACCTCTGAAATAAGACTCAGGCTGGTGGATGTCTATGCTGGGCACCTTCATCAGCCATGACGCATACTGACTGGTTGCTCAACATGAAGAAAATAATATGACAAATCAATGGCTGAACATTTTTATACAGTATGTACCATGTAGCAAGTTGATACAGTATACTCTACTGCTAGAGTGGGACATTTAGTCCAGCAGAGTGTCTTGAAGTAAAATAATGAATCGCTTGGCCATGTGTCTACAGGTCCCATATAACTACTGTAATATGGAGAGAAGGTGGTTGTTGGTTGGGTACGACCTGTGGAATAATTTGGAAAAAAAAGGAAAAAATAAATTGCTCACATGAACAGGTGCTTCTGAGCATGCTCAGAATACAGGCTTCCTGTAGGTGAAGCTGTGACATTGTGTTTGGGATTAAAGGGGCCGTCTCTCTCCCTAAAGAGTTTGAAACTTGGCTCTCGGTGCATTTTTGCATTGTAAATCTATCACTTCTGTCTGCAAGTATTCAACGCAAATGCACATGGATTTTGTTAAACTTAAAAACTGAATTTTGGAGTCTTAGTCTCAACGTCTGCTAAAGTCCTGCTGAATTCTAATGCATGTTGAGGTTTTGCACGTATCCTGTTCTCAGGAGAGTTGTGGTAAACGCTTTTACCATTGACTTAAAAGTCAGAAAACAAGTGACCCTTCAGTGACTGTCCAAAGTCTCTGTTAGCCTGTCCATGCATCCATATTTTGGCTGATGCAAATTGCCAAATATTCTTTGACAACTGAGCTGGTGTCAGGCCTAATAAGAAGTGCTTAAGCCTTTCTTTTTTGCCATATTGAGCTGGCTAGCTAACTTGCTGGCTACGTGCCAGTGAGCACAGAGCAGTTTGTCTGTTTGAAAGTGTGTTGGATGGTGTGATGTTGAATCTGTTTAGCACACAATTGAGACTTGTATTCCCACCAACCACAGCTGCAACTAGGCAGGATAGAATGAAATTACAGCCCAGAACTGTATAGAGGTTGGATTAAAATGTAAAATTGAAGTATCCTGCTCTTTCAGGCTCACCACTGCTCTCCATGTCCTCATCCCATGCTTCACTACCGTCCTCACTCTCGGTGCAGGTGTAAATTCCATAGATTTCTGTGCAAGTCGTAGGAGGTGAAAGATGGCCGACACTCCTGCAAGGCTGATACAAGAGGAATGGAAGTTTGCAGTCTATTTGTTTGGCAGCAAGTTTTGTCTGTGAGCAGCAGGCGATGTGAGGAGTTCCACACAGTCTCGTAGTTTGGGTACCAGGAGGCCAGAATAAGCAATGCAAAATGTGTGGGTGGCCAGCCAGTTAGCTGACTCATTGTTGTCTAAAGCAAACAAAAGAGACAAAACAGCTATTAGAAGATCCTAGTTTTGCTGAAGATGCTAGTTATAAGCTGGTGTTAGCTGCTCAACTTTGGCTAGTATTTCGTGACTCTCAGCTGTTTAACATATTTATTGCCATTCCTTGTTGAGCCAGGAAGACCATGTAGAGTTTCCAGCGAGTATAACAAGAACCTGAGTTCAAAAAGTAAGTATAATGGATAAGTTATCCTATAACTCTGCTTTTATAAATGAAGAATGGGAGTTATTACCAATGCCATGTTGGCCTTTGCTCTGGGCTGAATACTTTGCTAGAATGACACGCACAGGAAGGGCAGTGCGTATCGAAGCCTTGGCAGTGGGGCAATTCACGAAAGCCTTATGGCCATTCATTGCCTGTCTGTCTTGGCAAAGATGGGACAAGGGTGGTTTTGATGTTTTCTAAAAATTATTCTTTAGTGTTGTCTGGAGAGAGGCTTATAGTAACCAAGTTCAGATGAAGTAAAACTTAAACCTCCTTTACATCTGTCATTAACATGCATCTTTGGCATTCAGATTTAATCTAAATTGTGTTTAGCTTTGTTAAAGTCCATGTATAGATTCCCCCGAGACACAAACCACCTTTGAAGACATCAGAGATGTATTTGGCCACAG
The DNA here is from genome assembly GCF_048128805.1 of Centroberyx gerrardi. Taxonomy (NCBI): domain Eukaryota; kingdom Metazoa; phylum Chordata; class Actinopteri; order Beryciformes; family Berycidae; genus Centroberyx; species Centroberyx gerrardi. The sequence continues at coordinate 13,235,281 of NC_135998.1, read as the reverse complement.
TGGCCACAATAAAACAGAATTTCAAATTCACATACAACTACACAATAAGACATACAGTATATTATCAAAAGTAAATGTTGTTGTGCATTTGGCTGTATTGGCTTTTTTTAAAAATCCTACTCTGTGATAGAAATGATTCAGCAGCTGATTCAGCTTACTTAACAGCCTTGAAATATGGCAAAAAGACAAATTGTGAACTAAAACAATATTGCATGCTATGTTACAAGCGCCGTAATATCCACGAGGTAAAGCTTATAAGACAAGATTAATAACTTGGCATTTATTGCAAGAGAAAGCACCCAGTTGGTGCAAATTTGCATTGTGTGAGGCGCAAGATCAATTTTATGTGTGTAGTTTTCAGACGCAATTTTAATGTTAGGTGTAAATGCAAATAATCCATATCCAGATACTATCTGGATACAAGACACATGGTAATGTAAGGTGTAAAGGGGTTAAGAGCTGTTGGGTTATGGGAGGCAGGAACCCTCTTCGTTCTTGGCTATTATTAATCCACTAACGAGTTATGATCCCATAGAATTTATTTCACCATGGAATTGACATAATGCACGCTTCAAGTTGCAGCCAGCAAGTTAAATAACCACCTTGAGTACAGTTAACAGTATTTACACCAGATGGTGACTATGGCAATTTTTTCATCTTTCCGTACATACAAGATTGACTGGGTCTGGACGGGCTATTTTTAGGTTGAATGGTGGGCCAGAGTAGGGCTAACCTAATCGTCCTTTCTACCGGCTTGCCAACTTTACACAGAATTTCAAGCCGCATCACAACCGCCAATTTCCTTATACAAGTGCTCTGTGTAAAGACTGCTATACATGATGTGTTGGTGAAAGTTCTTGATTCTGGGATCAACACGTCAGTAGAAGATACAAAGCACCAATATGGAGGGAAAAAAGGGCTGAGATCTCCACAAAGAGACTTTTATATTTGTATGCAGAGAGGAGCTCTCTGCATCTGAATGTGTCCTGCACTTTATATTTCTCTTTCAAAACAGAAAGTGTTTAAAAAGAGGTGGAGGTGGTATTCTTGAAGCACTTGACTTTATTATTCTTCCTTATACCATATCGCTTTGATTTTCATTGTCACTTTTGGTTGTTGTCTTCGCCGGCCAAAAGGGAATCCGACATGTTAAACGTTTTTATTTTACAAGCAGGCCATAGATGAGCTTGTGTTTTGAATTGTGTGAGATTTTGTTTCAATGTTTTACTTTTGTATTCTGGTGTTTCCCGACATCCTTGTCCAATTTATTAGGCTGCCACCTCAAAGTCCCCTTGATAATGTCTCCAACACTCAGAGCCAAATCTTTAATGCTAACACGCTAGCTGAAATCGGTGTGAAAATCTGCTGAGCAAGATGATCAATAAGATTTATAATGCAGACTGTGGAATTGAGTGTCTCATGGTGCATTAAAGTACATGTGGTTTTGACTTAAAGCTGCTGTGTGATGTATTGTTGATTCCAGAGTGTCACCGTCCCACCGCTCAGTCATGGTTTCAGAAATTAACGTCTGCGTACTACAAGCCTCTAGGAGTAAGGTGTCGGGCAGTGTGTTACAGAAAAAGGAATATTATTGTAACCAAGTATAGTAATTGGCGTGATGTTAACAGTTAAACTAATAGCATATATGCCGTAGTAGACTTGATGTTTCTCTTATTTCCAGTGACTACTCAACTATGCAAAGTAACTGTTGGGCTTCAACTGTTGTGCTAAACCTGTATGGCTGCTGTCTGGTTTCTGTACCTCCCAATCCACCTGTTGCAGAGGATAATCCCAGAATAGTTGAGTGTGTGTGTGTGTCGGTGTGAGGGTGTACGAGTCCTGGGATGATCACTGGAGCTACAACCTTTAGGAAAATTATGTTAATTATACTCCTCATTCACAGTAGGCAACAATACAGCTTGGCTTCTCACACAATCACAGTAAGAAACTCAAATATGAAACCAGTCTTTAATGTTTTTGTCCTGTTGTCAACAACTGCACAATACTTTGTAGACATACAGTAATTATATGATGGACCCCTCTGATATTTGAGTTTGGGCAGCCTGCAACAACTATGTGCTGAGAAATGGCTTTAATCAGTAAATCCTCATTTGTCTGTTTTAGGGACAGGTATGTTACTGATGAGATCAGTGAAATAAAAAAATAAATACAAATGAATGGAAAACTATCCAGTTGTGTCTGTTTTATAATAAATGCCGTCAGCGACCCTCTAAAATTGCAGTTTCAGAGAAGTTTATTTCAATTCATGTATACACATAATATCCATTAACAGCTGTGACTTGTGTCTGTGAAGAGGAGATAATGTGCTATAAAATACTGTATTCAAGTCATTACAAATGCACAGTACAATTTATTTAAAGAAACATTCAATGCATAAATCTATATAGCAAGGCAAGTTAACGTGTCAATGGCTCTGAACAAGGCGCCTCTCTGTTAGAGACGCCTCAGACCTAAATAGGGGGATAATGATCAATTCCATGAGGTCTGTAGTGTGATAATCACTTCATCAGTTATACAACATTATGTTAGCTCTGTACAAACTGTGTTAAATTCCCTATTCAATGAGATTTTCTGTTGTATAATCACATTAAATGGAAAACATCAATATATGTTTATAGATTTGCGGAACAGGGAACACCCTGTCAAAATAAAAAAAGCATGAGGAGTGTCTGACATGGCTCATTTTGGAGGAAACATTCTTAAGACTTGAGGCGGTTGAAGTGTTCAAATAGTTGTGACAGGAAACTGTTACGAATGACTTGTTTCTTGTGATAGAGTTACAATTTTTGAAAAAGCATTTACTACAATCAGTGTGGTCAATTTATACATCATTTAATCAGTTACAATTCATTTCATTAATAGCTTGGTGATTCATATTCATCATGAAAAGTATCTACAAACCGCATTCACCGAACTACCTGATAAATCTCCAAAAGCAGCAAAAGGCACTTGAGTGCAAAAGAGCGGATTGACAATAATACATTTGTAGAACAACATGGCACATTTCCCTTTAGGACAAATGCACAGAATGTTTACCAAATTCAGCCCCAGTAAGGCTGTTATGCACATTTTTTATACTCGGGTATAACATTTTGGAGTACACTCCGAAATTGTGAAATTGTGGACAGAAACTGCAATGTTTAATTAGCTAAGGAAAGAGTGTGCCCATCCTTGCCCAGGTGTGTTTCAGCCAATGAAAGAGAGGAAAGTGAGGAAAACTCTAAACTTCTAGGGGTTTTAATTACAAAACTGACTGAAAAAGGTTGACTCAGGAAAGTGATGTATAACTCCACTCCTGAAAGTTAGGGTTACATTCACCACAGATATTACAACAAAAAGGAAAACTTATGGTCCACTTGGAATATCACGCCTGGCTGCATATGCCCAATCAGTAGCTGCTATTGTTCTTGTCCTCCTAGTTTTGTAACATCTCCGGTGAAATTTACCATGAATTTCTACTGTGTGAGATCTGGCTTTGAGATCTGATTTTCAGTGGCATCGCCTGGCTTTAGAAAGGCACGTTATGGAATGAAGACACACTGTGGGTGCAAAAGCATCCCAACAATTCATATTTTGACTTCAACAAGTTCTTGCACACGTCCTGAGAATCTTCCAAATATCTTCAGCAACAGTACAACAACAGTGAAGCAGCATCTAGTCTTACTATAGCTTCCTGATAAATATCCTTGATCCTCATTTTGAAACTTGCGGCCTGTTCAGGCTAGATTAAGTGGCACCAGGTTGAAAGGCAGCGAGATATTCTTTGTTCCCGTAGGTTGGACCGTGCATGCGGAGTGGTTCCCGGTGGTAAACGTTAAAGCCGTCTGCTGCCTCGGCTTCTTATGCAACGACATTCTGATTGACGGAGGAAAGTTTTTTGTGGAGGAAAGCCTGGACGTGAGGCCAGATCTTGTTGGTTTCTGTCCCAGAAAAGGTCTCTAGCACCCCTTTGCTCCTGTAAGGGCAAAGGAATACCAGGAAGTAAGTTTTATGGTCAGTCGCCATGGGAACTGTTATTCCATGGACACAACACACAAATCAGAAATATCTGTTCATCATATATTCATCAGTTATTAATGCACATAAGATCTAATATGTATATTAAATACCATAACAGCAGATAATATATAGTACAGAAAACATTAAATAAATGTTGACACAGGAACCAAAGTCAAATCATTTTTCATATTTGAAGATGAACTATTCTCTATTGTATTCTATTCTATTCCAGTTCAGACAGTTGACTGTAAAAGGCTTTATTTTCCTTTATCTCCTCGCTGTCCTGTTCCCTTTGGTGATGAACAGCCTCTCAAAAGCTGTGTTAAAAATAAGTGGGGTGCTAGGTATGTATGTACATCCCTGTGGTTCTAGAGAACACTGAGTAATGTTTTGCTACCTAATTAGTCCAGAAATAGAAATTTTGATGCATATCCATTCATTCTGGGTCCACAGGCTAGCAATTCTAGCTTATTCTGGGATTTAATTTGGCAAACCTAAAAAGATACAAGCACACATTTTCTGGGTTTGTGTATGACAAGTGCATATTCATGTAACTCCTGTAATGATGAGAAAACCCTGCAGCCCTTTGCTCCTACTAGCTTGTCTTCTCGGAATGTGTTTCTTAAGTTATTTTTCAGTCATCCGACCCTGAGGAATGTGCAGAAAGAACCAGGCCCAAGGTCAAAGTTCAGTAAGATACGCTCACAACGGCCTTTCACCCAGATTGTAGCATTTATGTGGAAAGACAGGTACCCAAAGGAAGGAAGAGTTCACTTCAGTGAGATATGCAAGTCAAACATCTCTGACTTAACTTCACAGGTTTCTTTCATGTGCACCATTTTGCCTCTCTAATTTAACCAAATTGTGTTCTCACAAGGACTGATGGAAAAATAACTGCCACAATATGGCTGTAAATTTTCTGACTTAAAGTGAATACAGAGGACACTGCAATGAGCTGAAGAAGTCCTACATCACACTTAACTACATTAAAAGTGTTAAACTGTAGTACAAATTTACCTGTAATACTCTAGTACTAGGAGAGACTCTAACTTTTTTGTTTTGTAAGCCTTTACTATATAGTTTCTCTGTGTGATGTAATCATGTGCTAGAGAGACAGGTGGGTGTAGGGGGGTAACGAGGTGGGTGGGCACATTTTAATTTATACCTACCTGTAGTACTCTAAGACCGGCTCTGTCTGGGTCTCGTAGGCCTTCAGTCTCCGTGTGACGGTGTCCGGTGTGTCGTCGTCCCTCTGGGCCAGAGGCTCCCCCGTCACGTCATCTAAACCCTGGAGAGTACACAAAAACAAGTGTTGACGACAAGGAAAGAAATAAAAACTTAAAGTAATCACTAAGCCTGTACAATATGCCACAATATGGGATATTTGAACAAACACTGCTTTATATCCCTCATTTATAGGGAAGCAGTGTATGCATTCACTGTGTTTTAATAAGCATTGCATTCACTGACATATAATATTATGTGTGTGTGTGTGTGTGTGTGTGTGTGTGTGTGTGTGTTGAGGCGGGTAGAAACCCAGACACAGCTCAGAGACCTAAAGGAATGTAAACACTGTTACAGGAGCGCAAAGCAGAGCGTTTTATTTTGAAACCTGCTAACCAAGAGGAGTGACAAGGCTGACAAATAGGAGGATGAATAAAGTTAAAGACAGTTTAGTGGGTTGACAAAACAATAGCAGAATGTCTTGAATGAAGACGTCATGTTTTCTTTCCATTTTACAGCTTTAAGGCTCAAACATAAGTGAGCAGAGCAGATATTTCCCACAAGTAGGATTATTGTCCCTGTGATGATCCCATACTTTCCATGGATCTAGCCTTCACAGGAGGTTTGATTTGACTATGTAATGATATATTTTACCCTCTTCTTCCCAAAAGCATTGTTCAGCTCAATGAAAAACCTAATTTCCCAGACTCCCATATCATCTGTGATTCCCAGTGGCACCACTGAGGTGTGGTGGTGCAGGGGGAGGGTGAGTCTTAAAGTCACAGTGAAATGAAAAATGACTATGATATAAGTATCATACCCTATACACCTATTTGACAATTTATGCCAAAAAAAAAGACAAAAAAAATATTTTATTGTATTTTTGTATCAAAATCTCATTACTCCTGGTACTCCTGGTACTGTACCAGGAGTCGTATATAAGAATCCCAACCAATAAAGCCAATCCGCCTTTCTGCCCTTCCCATCAAATAAAACTGCTTTCTCTCCCTAACTGATATGTGGAACACCTGGTTCCACATTGTATGGCATTGTAGTTCTTTACACTTTTGCATGATCCCTGTTGTGCCCCAATATCTCATCAAAACAGAAAATTCATCACATTAAGGACGCAAGATGCTCTCAAAACGTGGTTTCATTGTGACTTTACATAAATCCTACACAGGGCGCATTATGTTGAGTTTTGTTGTGGTTCCTGGGAAAACCTACAGTGCCTACATGTCTCCTGCTCTGAGAACACTGAGGGAAAAGTGACAGCAGTGAAAGTAAACTCTATAAAGTGAAATGAAGGAGCAGCAGGTGCATCGGCCTGACTTGACTCTAGAGGGTCAAGGGTACAGGTACTTGGCTGCCAGGACACAAAGACATACACACACACACACACACACACACACACATACAGAGTAGGGTTTCCTCTATTATCTTTGTGGTTGTGGTGTTTGGTTTTGACTCTATATCTGTCCCTGCTTTTGTTCCAGATTTGTTTCTAGAGCATGTTGCTGTTCTGTCTCTGCCACTTTATTAGGTACACCTCTCCATTTACGCACACAGCTCACTCTTCCAGACAGTGAGTCACAGAAATAAAGTGTAAGTATAAAGGATGCAGACAGGATCGGGAGGTTCAGTTACTGTTCAGTGAAACATTAGAATGGGCAAGATGTGATCACTTTGTTGAATCCAGGTGTTGATGAATTCAGGCTGTTCTGAAGGGAAAAAGGTCAAACCCAGTACTAGCTAGGTGTGCCTAATAAAGTGGGTAATAATATTATTAATAAAGTGTATGTAATAATATTCTTTGTGCGGTGGGCCACCACTGCTGAACAAACAGGAGAAATATTGGCTTGCACACACACACAAGCCATAAACCCTTGCTCAGATTGGATTCCTGTTTGTGCCTCTGTTTCTTACATTGTCCCCTCTCCATCAGGACTGTAAAGAATAAACTCAAGTCAATGATTAACCATAAATGTGTTACTCCTTCAGACTGTACAGGACGCCCAGCAGTGACGTGGAAAGCCTGCACACATGACCACAGACACAACAGCTAAGCCTCATCCACTGGTCAGACAGAAACAGGCACTTAAAGTTGTGTGGAAGGCCAACATCTGCACTATAATATCTCATAATGTCTGGAGCCATGATAATTTGATGGTGAAATCACTACTGAATATCCTTGGTCCTTGTATAATTACTGCCGATGGAGGGAAATCTTGCACAATCTCCTGAAATAAGTCAACTATCCTGTAATTAAATAATAAAAACAAAATGTATATTGAAAACCATCCAATTTTCAAAAATATACTACGGGCTTTGAATAGGATTCATTGGCCCTGAAGTAATTAAATGAGCTCAGCACATACAGTAAATGACCTTGTACACACACATTCAAGTCAAGTAAAATAATATTGGAGTTATGTTTTCAGTCGTGTTTTCATGCTACAGCAGCAAAATAAAAAAACATATTCTGTAAAAAGGCAAGAAAAAGTCTGCAGAGGATAAACTGACCCTGAGAGCTCTGCGTGTAGAGTGTGATCACGACACAAACAGGTCCAAATGCTGCAACAGATCACATGCACCAGGATGTGTTTCTGACTATAAGCTACAATAAAATGATCCATCTAACACATAATGAAAAATGTTCTGTGATTTTAGGGAAGGACTTAGGAACCTTAATCCACGGATGGGCAACCATGTGCCACGGAGGGCCGAGAGTCTGCAGGTTTTCATTCCAGCAGGTGATTTCACTGATAAACGCACCTTCAACCAGAGAGGAAGAACCAATCAGTGAAATCTCCTGCTGTAGTGTTTGGTTGGAATGAAAACCTGCAGACTCTCTGCGCTCCACGGCACACAGTTGCTTCCCCCCTTGCCTTAATCCCTTCTGTGTGAAGAGTGAAACTGTAATGACAATCTGAAAAGTCCCACAGTGTCCACCAGGCGAAAAGGAAAGTGAATGAAAGTGATTTTCTCAGCCAGCGTTCTTTTCATGTTCTAGTAGTATAGTAGTATTTATGTAAAATGAACCTGACTAGTATTCTCACTGCCTATAAGTCTAGAAGTGGTGGAAACACACATGATCCCTGCCCTCTCTCCTCTGTCTCCCCCTACGTTGTAATCCTCCATCCTTCCCATGTCTAAATAAAGGAATATATAAATGAGTTTGAGAGATTGTTCACTATTGTTTTAAAAAAAAATTCGAACTGCCAATGTTTACTCTACTAACAATACACTAGTATACTGCCAGCAGCTCTGTATACTGGTGTGTAATTGCAGTGGATGGGAGCAAAGGTCCCCACTTGGATTTTACACAGCAAACAAATGGCCTTCTGTTTTATCCTCTCTCCTCTTCCCCCTGTTCTCAGTCTGTCACTGTTCGCATCTCATTTTCATTCAGTCTCTCCTCTCTTTTTCGCTGTTTCTCTGTCTCTTGTTGTTTCTATCTCTCCCTTTCATGTCTCTCAATCTGTCTTTCGCTGATCCCCCATCATCATCATCATCATTTTGTCTCTCTTCCTTAACTCTTCCACTCAAACCCAGAGTAAAATATTTGGCCTACTTAAAGGTCAAGAACATTTGTGTTTCTAGAGACCTTTCCAGTGCAACTTCTGCACTCTCCCAGATGGTCTCATGGAAATTTATAGATGGGTTTGAGCACAGTATGAAACAACTGGAAAACCAGAAATCAAAACAAGGAGCTGAATAGTAACAAGTAAGAGAGAAATCAGTGGCATTAACAACATTTCTACGTAGAATTCTGTTTCTCCAATGATTATGACCAAAAATATATTTACAGCGACTTTAGGCGGGTTGAAATCGATGTTGTAGACCCTGCCACTGGGAAGGTGGGTCCAGCGAGAGGTCAGCCTCTGCTTGATGGTCTGGAAAGGTACGGCCAGGTTGATTACTGTATCCACAGTGTAGACTTCATCCAGACTCTCCGCCTGGGAGACCGTACGAGGGAAACCTGGTGGGAGAGACAGAGAGACAGAAAGGTGGGTGAGGTCGGTGAGGTGCATTTTAAGAAGGATGTGATGAATAGTGTTGCCAGGACTTGGATCGAATGGCGCCAGAGAATGTTTCTCAGGGGTTTGAGGGGGTTGAAGTGTGAGAAAGCCCCAGATTCACCAGCTTCCCCTGGGAGCAGGCAACTAAAAACAGCCCAACACAGAGAACAAGCACCCGCTCTCTGGAGGACTGAAGGAGGCCTCTAGAGACTGGTGTCTAGTGCTGATTATGCACCTGCCTGTTGTCTCCTTTAAGTTTAGATTACTGTAAGAGACATACACCAGTGTAAGACATTCATGCATAACTGAAGGGTGTCCTTCCAAACCATTTTATGGTATATCTGTTTTAGCAAAAGAAATTGGCAGTTGACTCAATATTTTGATTTTGATTTAAATAATTAAATGCTCAAAGTTAGAATGTTAGTATTTTTCAGTAAATGTCCTAAGACCACTTCTAAAAAATGCTGAAAAGAGAGTTTCTGAAGAACATTTTTCAATTTGAGAGGATATCTGAGTGTGGTTTCATAAAGTACTTTGCTAAACAGGCACGTGTGTGTGTGTGTGTGTGTGTGTGTGTGTGTGTGTGTGTGTGTGTGTGTGTGTGTGTGTGTGTGTGTGTGTTTGTGTGTGTCTGTGTTCTTACCATCAAGCAGCCAGCTGGTCTGGTGCATAGCTCTCAGGTCGCTCAGGATGAGACGAGACATGACATCATCAGGCACCAGTTGACCCTGGTCAATACAGGACTTCATCAGCAGACCGAGCTCTGACACAGAAAAATACACAAAGACAGAGAGAGAGGATGCCAATCATACACATTTAAAAAAATAATCTGAAACAAGACACTTTAATCACATTATGGAGGAAAATGGGCTATAAAATTCCCAAATCTTCAGAAAAATATTAATCTTTTCTGTGTCCTATTTAAGGCGGGATAGATTTTCCCCACCGCTTCCACTTTAATTGGCCTGTTTCCAGTGGCAGAATGGAATTTCCTGACAAGCCTTGCAGGAATGACCTTACTGTGCTAATGTTGCTCTGATGTTTCTCAGCCTCCATGACACACAGCAGAGGCTAAAACTCTCTGCTGGTGGGCAGAATACGCAAAGGGTCGACAAACCGTGGGCTACATGTGGAAATACTGTAGTTATTATAAGTCTTATTCTATGTTGCTCTGTTTAACACATGTATTAAATATAAGAGTGTGCACCAATTTGCTCTGTGTCTACACTGAACCCAAAACAAGGTGTTTAGCAAACAGAAGCATTGCCTCATGGTTACCTGTCCACCATGGCAACCGTAGTTAAGGAAACAATTGAGGAGCAGTTGGCTAACGATGACTATATTAGACCATTTAAATTACATCTAGCAGAAAATATGTAAGGTGAGCACTTACAGTTCAACTGTTGATCTGTTGAACTGTTGATCAGTTAGATCTAGTTAGGCTCATTCTCCTTTAAGACAGGCATGCAGGCTATATGAATAAAAAAAAAACTTGAAACTTCTCTTCTTACAATTACATTTTTATTATTATCCTTGAAGCAACAGTCCACTGAAACACACGGACGCCCCATATTTACTGTCTGATAGTATCTTATTTGTGGCTGGTAGCACCCTTACAGATCTGAAGAGATCTAAACTAACTTCTCTCTGTCTTCTTACATCTAGCAAAAGCATTAATACCTGTGGGCAGGGGTCGCCTCAGGTTAGGGGAGCAGGCTTGGGACTGAAAGGTCACCGGTTCAGATCCAAGGACTGTCTAGGAAAATTTGAGGCGGGGAAAGTAAATAAGTAATGCTTTCCCCTCCTTCAACAACTTCCGCCAAGATGGCCTTGATCAAAGCACTTAAGTGCCAGCTGCTGCAGTGGAGCTGCTCAGTTTACAGCAACAGAAGGATGTGGTTATACTGAGCAACTCGGAAATGTGAATACTTGCAGCCTATGTACAGCAGGGCATGAGCATGTGTGCATAAATAACAGTTAAAACTAAGCTGTACAACAACAGTAGCCACTGTGGAACTCCCCAAACCCTTCACATCTATCCTGCATTAGTGCTGTGAGAGTTTCTGTGTGAGAGAACAATTCCTTCCCAGCAGTTCCTGTACAGTGCAGCTGTAAAAAGTGGGACGCCTTCATCTGCAGTTTCCTCCATCCTCTCACACAACAGAAGTGCACAGCTTTCCTTATCTTGAGATTTTTCTTTATCTTCAGCCAAGGTGATATTGTGGAGCAGTGGGCCTCCCTCAGTCAGGTGTTTACAGTATACACATTCTGCAACACGCGCTACAACCCTATCAACCATCCTGACTTTCGCTATAGAGAACGCAGATATCAGATCACTTGTTTGTTCAGTTAGATCTGTGCGAGAGGTGGGTATTTTCAGCTTCTATTCTACTCTATTCTGCTCTATTCTAGTTCTTGAAATCACTTTGTGCAGAAGCCTCTGCAGTGTGTCACTGCAACAAGATAAAGAAGTGAAACTGTTAACGGGGAGTGTTGCTCTTATCACATTATACCAGAAAACAAACCTTAGTGAGCGCTTTCATTTTTTCACAGTATTTAATTTCCTGTACTGGTTTATACAATTTTATAGTTTCCATATGTTTGGGACAAAATCACGAGTTTTGGAGATTTTTTTTTCTAACATTTGTGATTCAGTAGGCCTAGCCTATATATTTCTCTAGAGAACATAATTTATGTAGAGTAGCTACAATTTCTGATACCTATTTCTCTCTCTCTCCCACTCGCTCTCTCTTTCTCTCTCTCTCTGCTTAACAGGTGACACACAAATGAAATATTTCTTATGTTGTAGCCTCATGACTTTTAAAAACTCATAGGCTATCTTCCACCTATAGATTCCCGCTAGAACCATCTATTCGGGCTTATATGTTTAAGATGAAATCCCCCTCTGTCTTACCGGTTTTAGCGTTGATGTTGCCTCTCAGAAGATCCCCACTAGAAATGTGTTTCAGTCCGAAAGTTTTGGTTATGCGCGCAGACACCGTTCCTTTCCCCGATCCGGGGGGTCCCATAATGACAGCGCGGAATATCGTTTGAAGAACCATCTCTAGACGAATCTTGTTTATTTTTGAGCTTCTATAAACAAGATAGCCGTATCCTTCCCATGAAACTGCCGTCTGGATGCTCAGCCGAGAGATTTCTCACGCTCGTTCGGTGCAGGCACTTTGTATCCAAAGAAGTGCGCAACAGCCAAGAGTGGGCGCGTCTTTTGCAGCCACGCTAGACTCTCGCTGGACCTTGAGTTTTCTTCTTTTTTTTTCTTTACCCTCTAGAACCGGACGAGGAGGATGACGTTTGTAGGGAAAGCCGCGGCGAGTGCACAGCGGGGGCAAATGAGGATGCGTTCACCTGACGACGCACACTGAGCGCATGAGCTTGTTTCTCCAAACTAAATAATGGTATAGCCTAGTTTTAACGTTTTGATGTAGATGCTGCTCTATTTATTATATAACAGTGTTATGTAATTCGTCTAGAGTCTGAAAAGCTTGTTGGCAAGGTTGCGGTGATTAATCCCTTCCGAGCTTCCCTCCAGTGGAGAGACCTGGAGATTGGCAGGCTGAGCGCGCTAGCGTCTCGGCTCGGCTGACAGACCGGGGACGTAGGTTGCTCTATCATACTCACTTGATCCACAATATTTAAGTGAAGTCTAACAGTTTTAATCGCAATAAAGGGAATCATTGGATAGGCATATATTATGCAATGTCCCTTTTTCTACGATCAATATACATTTTAGTCATTTAGCTGACGTTCTTATCCAGTTATAGGGATGAGCCTGCAGGGCAGTGCAGGTTTTGAGTGGGATGTTTCTGGGACGCCAGAACTTGCTGTTGAGCCTTCTGGAGGAGCCGTGGGCTAAATTCAACTTCACATGTGATGGGAGGTTCCCACTTGATAGCCACGTTGAGAAAAACAGCCTAGACCAGCCAGGCTGGTTATGCTGGTGGCCAGTTTATGCTGGTTGTACTCTGACCATAAATGATGGCTTGACTGTCTTAGTAGGCCTGTATAAACATGTTTGGGCACTTGTGTGCTTGTTAAGGTGGTAAATCACCACCTTAGCCAGCATCTGCGCCCAGCTGAGATCAGCAGAGCATCAAAAATCAACTAAGACCATCAACCAGATATAGGCTGTGTTTTTTCCCCCATGCATACCTGTCCTGCACTCACACATTAGGTTAGGTAGCCTAGTTCGTGAACGGTGCTGCCTGTCTGATGGTCCTGTACATTTATGATGCTGTAGCCTTATCCTCTGGCCTGTCCTCTATAGTACAAATTTTGGATTAGTCCTTTTGACATCTGAATTGGGTTTCTATGTGGATGCTCACCCTGGTTAATGGCACAATAAGGACTGTTACATCTGATCCTGTGTATTGGTTAAGCGCAGAGTGCCTTACAATGAGTGAGCCTACACCTCAAAATGCATCACAAAAGGTTAATAAAGCAAAATGCTTATGCAGACGCGGTGTCTGGCCTTCACCACCCACTCCATCCAGACCAAAGCATTCAGCTGCCCAGCTTCAGTACACGGTAACCAGACGCCATCTAGAGACTGTCTGAGGCGATGCACCAGAATGACTCCAGCTTTGACCCTCACGCCGTGCCGTACCTTCGCCACCCACCCACTTTCCTCCCGGACAAACACACGTGGATCTCCACGGACTCCAGTCAGAAACAACAATAACATGGCAAGCCACGGACTCGCGTACGACGGCTGCAATTTCTTCAGGCAGCGGCTGGTGTTGTCTACACTGAGCGGCAAACGGGTGAAGATAAAAAACATACGGTCTAGAGATGACAACCCGGGGCTTCGCGGTGAGTAGCAGACCGTCACATGTGGCGTCGCAGTTTCCCAGCTGGTTAGCTTGTCGGCTAATGCTAGCTGTTACGCAGTTGGAGAGTGCATGTATTCACTGGGCTTCAGATGTGGGGAAATCATGGTACACTGTTTCAGAGTGAGCCAAAGTCACCGACTGTGGAAAAAATACATTGTGTTGATTTATTATTTGCTGTTCGTGAGCTTTGAACCTCTGTTTGGAGGGGTCAACCCAGTGGAATGGCTCACTTAGGGGTGTGTGTGTGTGTGTGTGTGTGTGTGTGTGTGTGTGTGTGTGTGTGTGTGTGTGTGTGTGTGTGTATGTGTGTGTGTATGTGTGTGTGTGTGTGTGTGTGTGTAGGTAGGGGTGTGTGTCTGTGTTTCACTCCCGAGTACAATGAGTTTCATTGGTTTCATCTTCCTCTCTGTTAACTCCCTACCTACATACAGTACAGCAAGTTATTAAATTATGCATAAAGTTTTATCTAACAGCGAAAATATGCTCAGATGGCTTTCCTTTGTAGAAATTAAAATCTGTTTGGGAGTACTTGACATGAAAAAGTTTATGTTTATGTTTGGGCATGACCTCAGCCTTGCATCCCACAGGTCCAGCTGTTACGACATGACTGGCATGACTTGCTAAATTTGTGTGTGTTTTCTCCAGATTTTGAGGCCAGCTTCATCAGGCTGCTGGACAAAGTGACCAACGGCACCAGAATAGAGATTAACCAAACAGGTGAGTTTTATAATGCAGTTTATCAATACAAATAAATATGTAATTTTGTGATAATGAGTATTGCTATTTGTTTTCAGTAATCTTACCATACAATAAGCAGATATGATGTTACCTACTTTAGTCATACTGTCCACTGACAGAATATAGCAGAGTGTAGGTTACAGCAAAGTCTAACAGAGGTTGGATTCTGCCCAAAGATTGTCACAATATTTTTGTTCCCCTTATTCTTGAATAACAGTTTTTTTTGTGTCGTTGCTTCCCTCTTCGCATGGTATTGATGTTTATACTAGTGTTATTGTATCAGAGAATATAACTGTAGTAGGGCAGCAACTAACGATTATTTTCTATCAATTAATTTTTCGATTAACTGGCTAATCATTTAGTATAAAATGTTACCAGAGCCCAAAGTGAGTCTTAATAGTTTTTGTTTTTTTTGGCTGCTGGTCAGTCTAAGTAAACAATTATAAGACTTAATTGTTTACTTAGACTGACCAGCAGCCAAAAAGACCCAAACTATTAATTTTATTATGATATAAACAGAAAAGTAAGCAAATCTTAGTATTTTTGAAGCTGTAACCAGCAAATGTTTTGGTATTTTTACTTGATAAATGACTTAAGCAATTAATCGATTATCATAATTGATTAATTTCCTGTTGATTGTCTAATTGATTAATGGACTAATTGTTTCAGCACTAAACTGTATCCTTCAGGTGCTAGTTAGCGGCCTCAGTTAACTTTGTTACCGTAGTTAACTAAGTGACTTATAGGAAGCTTAACTAAGCTCCAGATCATTTTGGCATGCTCTGGGTGTTTTGGAAAATTTTAATTGTTTCCTTGTCGGTACTTCCTTCCTACCAGGCAGGATTTCTGTACAGACGCTCCATTAGGACGTGACTGTAAACCTCAGCATTGTGTAGACAATATAAGTAGCTTCCTAACAGACTGGCTCACCGTCTTCATTCTTCTGTCCCCACCAGGTACTGTTTTATTCTACCAGCCCGGCCTGCTGTATGGAGGCTCCGTCGAACATGACTGCCACCCCCAGCGTTCGATCGGCTACTATCTGGAGGCCCTGCTCATGCTGGCTCCGTTCATGAAGACGTCTCTGAAGGCCACTCTGAAGGGGGTCACCAACGACCCGACCGATCCCTCGGTGAGGACACACACACGTTGCCTCAAACCGCGCAGACTCTGACCGCACCGCCCACTGGCTGTTACCTTTTGTTTCTTCATTTAATTTTCCTCTCCTTTTATGCATATTCTGAATTCATGTGTCGGAGGCGAAAAACTCAAGTTTTGTGTCAGTCAGCAGTAAGAAAACACATACACATGCAGCTTTATTGCAAGTTTGCTGTTAGCCAGACTAACCTAACATTTGTTTGATGCAGTTTGTGAAATTTACTTGTTAAGATGCATGATGTCTGTGTTTGTTTAATGTTTGTCTTCTGGGTTTGATTTTCCGACATAAAAGCACATGAACGCAACAATGTTTAGCAGCCGACTTGGAAGTCCCGGATGTCGGAGCTTCCCACAGCACATGAACGCACCGTTAGTTCTGACTCAGCCCAGAATCTCACCCTTTATATTCTTTGTCTCCTGCAGGTCGACCTGCTCAAGACTACGGCCATCCCTCTGATGAAGAAGTTTGGCATCGATGGAGAGGGCTTGGACCTCAAGGTGAGGATAGCACAGCGTTGAAAATCTGTGAAAGTTTGTGAATTTTTAAGAAAAATATAATGGGGCCTTACAAGTTTTTTGAAAAATTAATGGATGGCCTTTAAAGTACTTGATATTTAAAAATTAATATATAGCCATCCAAATTCATCAGTATGCCTCAGCTCTCTGAACCATCCTGAGGAAAATCCTGCGATGGATATTTGTGTTGATACAGCAGCAATGTTCAGTTTTAAGTTTGTCTTACCCCAAAACATGCCAATTTTGAGTCCTTGAATTTCACCAAACAAAACCTTGAAAGTAATTGAAAAGTCTTTAAATTTGATGTCCGAGTAAGTATGGGAACTCTGTGAGAAGCATGTTATGGTGTTACAAAATGGCAAGAGTTGGATTTTCAAAATTGTGTAGTAAATGTTTGTTTTGTTATGTATAAAACACATACTACACTATACTGCTGTTAACATCTAACCAAGTCTCTCTCTCTATCTCTCTCGCTCTCTCTCTCTCCCCCCCCCCCCCCCCCCCCCTCACTCTCTGCTGCTGCCCCCAGGTGGTGAAGAGGGGCGTGGCACCCGGAGGGGGAGGAGAGGTGGTCTTCACCTGCCCCGTCCGTAAGACCGTCAGACCGGTCCAGCTGACTGAGCCGGGGAAGATCAAGAGGATCAGAGGAGTAGCGTATCCTTCTCATGCTCGTCATCATCTATTCATCATCGCCGTCATCGTCTACTTCATTCTTAAAAAATGAATGTAATAGAATTTGTTATTTTAGGGACTTTTCACAATTCAGCCCTGTTATATCTTTGTCCTTGTATGGTCTCTCTCTCTCTCTCTTTCTCTCTCTCTCTCTCTCTCTCTCTCATATTACTGTCTTTCCTGCCCATCTCTACTACTCTAAACTGTCCAGTGTATCATAAATCCCAGAAATGTTGTCTGTCTGCCTATCCAATTGTGTATTGGGTTTTGTTAGCACACAATATTGTTGAATCAGCATAATGACTGAGCTGGGATGTTTACTTGTTTTGGGGTGAGTGTGAAGTGACATAGACGTTTCTTTTGTTTTTACTTTTAAACATCTTTATTTTATGTGCCAGTTGTCTCTCTAATCCAGCTTCCCAGCCCTTAGCTCAAGATGCAACTAATATTTTTCTTGTCAGACGATGGTGATCTGGTTGAACGCCTCACAGAATGAGACCGCAGCTACAACAAATGGATTTATTCCCACGCAGCTCTTGGTTTTAACCGGCACCTGTGTGTGTGTGTGTGTGTGTGTGTGTGTGTGTGACCCATCGACGCTCCTTGACCGTGCAAACCCAGATATTCGGTGCGAGTTTCCCCCCAGATGGCCAACCGGATCGTGGACTCGGCCCGGAGCGTCCTCAACAAGTTCATTCCAGACATCTACATCTACACCGACCACATGAAAGGGGCCAACTCTGGCAAGTGAGTACTTCAACAATAATGTATTATCAGGCTGTCGCATGTTTTTTTCAGTACAAAACAGTTCAGAAGTATTAGAATTTCCCAATTGTTCAAGTTTGATAAGAGATTTTCTATTATCAAACCTTTTTGTTTTTTCTGATTTAATTTACTTTGATATTTGGTCATTTCAAATGTAGCGTAGTGCAAGACACTCAAATGTCGGAGCACACACGGACAGAAATTATGCTCAGGTTGATTTAAAAATTTTGTCGCTGCATGTGCTTCCCCATTTTAATGTTACTGCTTCCTATTGGGAAATAGGAAGCAGTAACATTAAAATGGGGAAGCAGGAATGCACCTTGACCTGATATTTGTTTATCAGTTTTTTTTCTTGACTGTGAGGATTTTCACTAGAATTTAAAATGTAAAAATGTCCATCCCTTGCTCATTTAAAAGCTAAGTTTCAGTTCAATGTGTGTGTGTGTCTGTCTGTCTGCCCCCGCCCAATTTATTAAACACTAAATAATTCATGTCTCTTCACCCCAGGTCTCCAGGTTTTGGGCTGACCCTGGTGGCAGAGACTCTGACTGGTGGCTTCCTCAGCGCTGAGCTGTCGTCGACGCCGCAGGGGCAAGGAGACCCCGTGCTGCCAGAGGACCTGGGCAGGAACTGTGCCAAACTGCTTTTGGAGGAGATACACAGGGTGAGCACTGCAGAGACACACACATACATACATACATACACATTACCCACACACACACACTCATCAGTGATGTGGCCTTCGACCAAAATATTCATCGCAGTTGTCTTTGTCTGCCTTCTAATTTGTTTTGGTCTTGGACATGAATTTTGAATTTAAATGTAATCTGTTTCTCACCAGTGACCGACCTACAGGGTCAACTAGGCTGTTTTGAAATGGGCACACAGATTTTCCTCACTGGGAATAGGCACACCTACTATAGATTGGAAACTTTCCAAGGCACAAACCTGCTGTCAGCTTCAGAAGACCGGCCAACATTTTCAGCCTTTGCACAAATAGGGCTTGTGCCTGTTCAGTTCAAAGATCCATAACAGCGTTATAAACATAGTTTGCTATGTATTTCTAACACAAAGAATATCATTTTTCCAGTTTTTGATGGTTCATCTAATTTGTTCTGACTGCTTTAGTGCCTCTTTCTCTACGCTCAGCCTATTCTCATTAGGTTGAGGGGGCGTGGCCCTGCAGCATTCTTAGCACCGCTCAGTTTTTGTTGGCCATCATGTCTGTAGCACAAGCATCCGGTACAATTCATGGTACAATTGGTGCTACAGTAAAATTGTTTTTTGCAAGAAAATAAAGCCTACTGTGAAAATCATCAAATATTTTTATGCCACCTGCAGGGATAAAAGTCTCAGTATGACAGATTCCCATTGTTTGGATTTCAGAGATGCAGTAGACTAGATGAGATCAGTGTAGATTCGCCAAAAAAAATTTAAAAAATAATAGGCGAGTGAAGGCGCCTGCATTGTCTAACTGATCTACAAATCTCTTCCCATCCAAAATACTGTCTATCCCATTTATTTATAGAGGCAGGCGGAGTGCTTACGTAATAACAGCCTACAAAATATATTCCCAGATTAATTTTCTCTCAAATATTTAGTTTGGAACTATATTTTTTTGGAGGCTTTTGTGCAAGGTAATAGTTTTCATGATCAAGCCAACCTCCCACTGTGGGTATGGCAAAAAACTTCCATACAGACTCTGAGTTGAAATATGCTTGGATTTTCCACTGTGAATGATGGAGGCTCACTGGTATTGTGACAGTCTGCCAAAGAATCGGTTACTGGAAATCTGCTCGGTGGTGTGGTGGGGAGTTATTGTGCTAGAAAATCTCCCGTATTCTTGGAAGTCAATATCAGCAGGTGTTGCTTTGCACCGTAGCGGCCACGGAATGTGATTCTCTTCCTGGGATAGAAGAATTCAGAGGGAATCCCTAACACACACACACACACACACACACACACACACACACACACACACACACACACACACACAGTCAGGACACATAAACAACCACGCTCGATACCGTTGTTTACCCACATTCCCTGGTAATGAGCAACAACCCCAGTCTGGAATTCTATTGAGAGAAAACTGGCATTATCAAACAGGCTGTTTGATAATGCTGTCATGAAAGTAAGAGTTGGAAGAGTTGGACTTGGATAGCTTAATGTTTACCGTAGCATTATTTTAATAAACATTCCAGTGGCAGTTGTCTGAAGCTCACGTTCTCAGTTTCTTGTACTGTTAACAAATATGATTTTATGTATACAAAGATTACACAAGATTACCATAATGTTACATAAAATGCCCATTGCATCCATGTTTATTCAATAGATAGGACAGTGCTGAGAGAGAGGAATCGTTTCTTTTTTTAATATTTATTTATTTATTTATATATTTATTTATTTTGGAGAGCCCAGTATTGCTGACAGGCAAATAGCTCAGCCAGAGTATAAACTGATGAATCTGATGTAATATTTCATGTTCACAAGAATTGTAACAGCCTGAGTGAAGACCTATGAAGTGAATTTTAATTGCAACTTTACTAAATTTACTAAACTTTACTAACCCGGCAGCCCTTCACACATTCAATTTTGACTTTATCAAACATACCATGATGATGTCATCGTGGTTTATACTGCCACTGTGGTTGAGGGCTTTCTATCATTAGGCTCTGGGTGGATTTTTCCCTTTTTGTTCTCTCAAAAACTTTAATCCATATACCATATTGTATGTATTTTATGCCGTTGCATAATAGGTAATAATCCCAGTGTCTAGGACTTCACTTTAAAGTACGCAAGAGCTCTCTGAAGAGGTCAGATATCGGTGACTGCGCTTATCAGACTGATGTGTTTTATTTCTAGAAAACACCAGCGCTTATTGACAGGCAGATTAGATGATGTGCCAGCTGAATATTGTTTGTTCAGACGAGCTTGATGAATCATGGATTCTTGAGCGGTGATTTAGGGTTGAACTGCAGGCCGTGGA
This sequence comes from Centroberyx gerrardi, assembly GCF_048128805.1. Lineage (NCBI taxonomy): Eukaryota > Metazoa > Chordata > Actinopteri > Beryciformes > Berycidae > Centroberyx > Centroberyx gerrardi. The sequence continues at coordinate 13,214,327 of NC_135998.1, read as the reverse complement.
AAACAGCTAGGTCAGGTGTGAAGAAGCCACGCCATTGTGCTTGTGCAGTTTGTAAGTGTAATGTAATGATGATGAGGTGGTTTTCACTAAAGATATATAGAGACACGGATAAAGGAAAAAGAGCCCACTTCTTTAAAACATATGCAGTTAGATCCAGTGATTCTGTGACTGCAGTTTGCCACCGCATGGCTCTGCCTCTCAGCCTTCTCTCATACGAGCCATGTGAGTCCAGTTAGCAGGACGGGGTAGTGCTGATTAGCGCTGAAAGACGAATATTGTTGGATGTACCCTCTAAGTCCCGGCAGCAGGGTGGGGAGCTGACGTTTCTGCCTGGCAGCCACAGAGGGGTGGCGGATTCAGAAAATTCAGCCCTTCTCAACTTTTTGTTTTTAGTTTTTAAAATGCTAAAGCTGCTGGTAGAACAGGGAAATTCAGCAGCCAAATGTTTAACAGCGTTTGATGGCTGGCAGTAATATCCAACTGCAGCAGGGTGACTGCTGCCGCTGAGAGGGGCCACAGCAGGAGAGAGGAGACAAGATGACACCAGAGTGAGACGGACGCGTGACTCTCCTGCTGGGATTGTTAATGTTTGAAACTGTGCAAGGGAAAGACGGATTTGCATCTGAGGACATAGGCGCCCTGTATGTGTGTGCGTCTGTTTGTTTTCTGGTTAATCAGTACAGCCGACTTGTAGTCGTAGTAAACCAAAGTCACACGATGGACATTTTGTTTTTGGAAGCGGCATCAACAATGGACGGGGGCTGATGTAAGTGGTGTACTCGGCACTTTCCCTGATGTCGTTTACTTTAATATTCAAACTATATTGGTTATCACTGTTAAGACATAAGCTGGACTATAGGCATTAATTGCTATGCTGGTATAGCTGTGTTTATACTTGTCTTGGGAGTTAGAGAAAAACTGGCATGACATACTGTAGATGACGAAACCCTATCTTGTCATTGAACTTTTTCTCTCTTTACAATTTAGCCTAGTCTGATTTAGACTTGATTATATGCAGTTTGAGAGCTAAAACTTTGGGGGGGAAAGTAGAGAATAGTATTGGTTACACTGCTGGGTAAAACGTATCTATAGAGTTTCAGTGTTCGAGGCACTGGCTACAGTGAAAACATGATTGTTTGGCTAGGTTTGGAAGAACTAGATTTTTAATCTGTGTATGGATGTCGCTAATTAAGAATTTGTCCTCCAATCGGCGGCCCTCACCTCTCCTGTAGCGAGAGAAGTCTGGGATTAGACCAGAATCAGTCCTCAAGATAGCAACGCTTAATGTTTGTATCTCTCCCTGTCAAGCTGACAACTGAATAAGTCTTACCACAATTCTTGAATTATTGAAGTTGGCCTCCTCTCATTGGGGTTCTCCCATTAAAAATTGTTCTGTCTGTTGGTGTTATCTAATAGATTCTTTAGAATATAACAATTTTGACTCATCAGGAAAGGTCAAATATGTCTGTAGTTGCTTAGAAGTTAAACCTCCATTTTTCATTTTTTTGCTCTGTAGTATTGTGTAATTGTGTAACGGCAATGGATGTGGGCTCCTTGGGTTACTTGAGTGCTCAAGTGTGTCTGTAGCTAGAGAAACTTCTCTGTCCTTTGAGTTGACTGGTGGGGAGTAGGGAGGCGGGTGGGTGTTAACTTTGATATTAAGGATTTAAGGGACTTTTCCAGGAGGCCTCATGGCAGGTTGGTGGCTGCTGGCCTCCTCTAGGGACTTCCTAACTGTCTGAAACGTGCTCTCTGTAGGCAGGGCCTGAATTAGCTGAACATCAAACAGCCATAAGAACGGCTGTTGGTGCTCTAGGTTTCTTTTTCTGGCAGAAAAGCACCGACAGGACACTGGGAAGTGCTGAAATGAAGCTGTTTGGTGAGGTGAGGGGGAAAAAAAGATGCAGGGTTTGGTATCTATAACGATATCATTACTCGGCACTTTTGTGGCCACACAAGAAGGTAAGGAGCCCAGCTGCAGCACATTTTCAGTAGTCACCAGCATGTGCTCTCCATGCTCTGGGGAACTCAGAGGAAAGTCATTGACGCTCAGAAAAAGAAGGCTAGTAGACGTAAACCCCAATACTGTGAAGGTTTCTCATTGGCTAGTGTTTCCAATTTTAAATTCAGTGTCTTGTGTGGGCTTTGACTGGAGGCAAATTTAGGATGTTCTGTTTAGTCATGGCCTAGGAGTTGAACATTGGATATATGAAGAATTTAGTTGCGCATCCTGAAGATAGTGAGTATACACTAATAACTAAATATTTTGTAATGGTAAGTAATAACTAAAATGGACTTATTGTGTGGATTATTTGGTAAAACCTATATCAGAATAGGAAAAAGGCACGGTAGCTCTACTCATGTCCTGGCATGTTAAAATATTAAAATGGTCGAAATAAGTCGTCTTGTGATGGAGGTGTAATTTTTGCTTTTTTCTAACACGTTGAAGTCATAAAAAGTTATTTGTCATAAAAAAATTATTTGTTGGCATTTAGATGTATGATTTCACAGCTTATGCAGTTTATTTAACCTCCTCCAGTCAAAGAGGGAATGCAGTTAGGAGAATCCCTGCCTTGTCGACATGAGATGCCTCTCTGAAAACAATGTTGCCATGGTTTTGTTGATATGATTATGTAATTGAATCATATTCCTGCTGACCAGCTGTCACGATGGCATGCTACTGCTTGAAGGCCAGACGTTACATTGGCCACATGCATAACTTGATAAGAATGGATGCATAGTGCAAGAAATTGATCCCATGTAGTCTCAGTTAGGCTGTCCCACTTTTACACATCAAGTTAATATAGGACATCAAATGGGATGTTGCTATAAATCTTCAGACAGAATAATGGCTTGGACAGCAGTTTTGCAGCTTAATTAGTTTAAGAAACGCTGTAGGGTGCTTCCAAACTTGCATAGTCTTCTTCATACTGGGTGGGGCATGGGGCTACGCAGACAGTGCATAACTGTTGAGTAATCATGATGGCATGTGATTACTTAGAGAGATAGAGACTGGGCCCTCTGTCCTCCAAATATCTCAGATATGTGGTAAAAAAAGAAGGGAAGAGAGGCGAGAGGCTTGAAGGTCTGATGGGAGGCAGGGAAGCGTGGTGAGGGAGCAGCAGGAATGAAGAGGGAAGGAGGCAGCTGAGTAGAAAGGAAGGTAAGGTAGGGCAGGACCACAATTGATAAGAATAGAGAAATATTTTTAGGGAGATAAAACAACAAAAAATAATGGTTAGTGTTTGGAGTTTATTGAAAGCGCCATGGAGGTAAGAAAGAAGAAATGCCACAAGGGGACATGTCATGTACTCCAGACTGAGGCTTCAAATCTCGGCTCATACTGTTGTGTCGCATGTCTTTCTTGTCCTATTCCAGACTCCTCATTGTACGTGTCATAAAGAAAATGAATAAAAGCGTAACAATATACTTTGAGAAGGTGGACTGCCCTCTCAAATTTGGAAAAAGAAGGGAATAACATCTGCCTGTCAGACTAAAAAATGTCAAAAAGCTGTAATTCCCAAGTATGTTTTGTCTGATCAACCTGTAATTGGATTTGAAATTGGAATGAAAACGTTCTTCCAAAAGAGTTGGACTGGTAGCTTTGATGGCCTATATTGGAGTTTATTTTACATTGGTGTTTAGGGATAGGACCAACAATGATTCATTGGCTTTTTTTCCTGATAGGTCTCTACTTTACAACAGTAAAAGTATGTTTTAATTGGTTTGGGACCCAGGGTGAGACATGATTACCCAGGTTTGCTGTCCAGGGCTGAAACAGCCTGATAACCTCTGGCCTACAGTCCTCTCTTAGATTCCCACTCTGTTTTTCAAGTGTGTGTGTGTGTGGCTATCAGTGTTGTACCTGAGGCATCGATCTGCTCTCGCGAGGTGATCGAGTTCTTCGTAAAAATCTCTACCTCAGTGACGTATATTTTTTTTGCGTTGTTTTTGTTGCTGACACACATGGCGCCTCCTCCCCCTTCCCCGTTTCTCTGTTTCATTAGGGTGGCTGCGTTGATTCGTCCAATCAGAGCCTCGCATTGCTCTTCATGACCCTGGGCCAACAGGATGTGTCTAAGGTGCTGCTGGGACCGCTCTCGCCATATACGTAAGCAACTGCCATTCAATCACACACAGACACACAGACACACTCACATGGCTCTTAACTTACTATTCATAATAAGTTAAGGGACACACTCTCTTGTACGCACCAACGCAGAACCCCCAGCACCCTACATGTAGTTATTGTTCTACCAATCCTCTCTTGGCAAGGGACAATATTCCAAAGTTCTCTTTCCACTGTGGGGCAGGAAACGCCGGTCAAATAAACAACAGGGGTGAAAAACAAACCAGTCACCGATGTGTTATTTCTCATCAACCTTGGGTATCTGTTTTCCTACGAGACTTTGACATGCTGAGCTTGTATAGACATGCTGAGCTTGTATATATATGTGTGTGTGTGTGTGTTATCAATACAGACATCATTTTATCAGGTGGCTGCCTGGCTGTGAGTTTACGGAGTCACTGTCATTCTTCCTGCTTACAAAGGTGATCAGTGGAGAGACGCAGCAGTTGAAAGGATAAATAATTCAAAATATGTGATTTGAACAATGTGCAGTGACTATTTACAGTGTCAGCAATGCTTCAGCTATGAAACATGAATATGATAAAGGGTAAAAAAGACGATTTCAAACAACGGACTCATCGTTGTCATCATCATGAATGAGGAGTAGGTGATGAACGGACTATGAACTGTCCATTTTCAGTTATCATGGTACCGGTGCTGTGTCCCTCTCAAGTACAGTACTATGATAACTGAAGATTGGCAGTGCCATCACAATACACCCTTCCTCTCACTCGGCTACACCCGATGACACACTACGCAGTCTGTTACCCGATTGGTGTGTGTGCATTCATGGAGTTTATGTCAAGCTCTGTGGAAGACCTACGTGAAATTTAACTTCAGGTTAAATTACTGCATTTTTGCATTTACACTTGTCACACACTTATGTAAATTGTCTTTGGATCATATATTGGTTTTGTTGTCATCGTGGCTGTAAGGATTCATTATAGTGTGGATGAGAGGTTAGAGATGGCAGTTAAGAATGTGAACTGTAAATGCAGACAAGATCGATGACCTTTGACCTCAGTGCGACATCACTCAAGGTTGAAAGGGTGGAGTAGCAGTGACCCAGGACACTGTGCTCTGGGATCGCGCCTCCTAATGTATTATTTGGTTCATTATTATTATTATCAAAAATAATTCCAGATGCTTACTCATGGGTCCTGGACCCAGAATGATTTGCTCTGTCAGTTGGAACATGTTTTCTTACACAGATGGTTTGGGTGTAGTTCACTCCTTAAGGATTATATGACTAATACTACTTTGCTTCTCTGTAAAATCTGTCTATCCCTTTCTTCCTTCTTTCTCCCTCCTCTGCGCATTTCTCTCGCTTTGTCTCCCTAGGATCGAATTCCTCAGACACATTCGAGATTTCTTCCAGATCATGTTCAAGATCGAGACTCAGAAGGCTTCAGAAGAGGAGAGGAAAGGGGGAGACAAGGTCCTAATGACCTGTGTAGGAGTAGGTTACAGCAACATAAACAAAACCATCAAATAAAATGAGTATTTTTTTTATATCACTGACATGACATTGAGTCTTGTGTCTTATTGCTCAGTAACATAACATTGAATTGGAATAGGTTTATTTTTTTAAATGAAAGAAGTTCTAACATCGGTCAATGTTTGACAACCACTTTTATGTCTGTATAATTACCAACTCAAACTATTTGTATTACAAAAACAATAATGTACAATACTGGTAAGAAATGTGTAGTTATTTTAGTGATGACAGCTGTCAGTATTGGAATACAAACACAATTCAGTTCACTATGTGTCTATATGTATTGATCAAAACATTCAACAGCATCTTCATATCCATAAAAGGTAGGGTTGATTTTCCTACAACATCAAGTGGTGCAGTGAGATCAAACAGCACAACCATGGATAGACTCCTCCTTAACTCTTAATATGCTAATGATTCAGTCTACATGGCACTGTATTTGAAAACCTTTGAAAATCCCTCAATGTCTGGTTGAACATTCCTGGAATTTCACATTAAAAGTTATTCTACATAGTTCTAGCCATTTTTAGAGCCAAGTTCAAGCAATCATATCAATATCAAAGTATTGGAAACATAAACTACTGGTCATCGTCAGTAGAGGCGATACTCCCATTTGGATTTCATCTGCTTTTGGGGTGAAGCTGCACTCGTACGCCACGTGTTCCTCAGCGAAAGGTGGGAGGAGTTAGTCATCCCCACCACAGAGAAGCTTCAGGGTGTTGCCATAGCTACCTGACACTTCAGACTAGACAAACATAAAGAGACAGAAATCACGCCTGGGTTTCCAGACCACCTGAGGTATTCATTATAAGAAAATCAAAGTCGATCCCCTCTGAGGTTAATAAATCACACCAAGTTTTCCCCTAATGTGTCATCTCTAACACAAGAGACACCAAAACATTAAAACCATGTTGAGTACTGATATGTAGAGTGAGATGAGCATATTAAATTCCATCTGTGTGGGTGTGTGTGCGCAGGCTACTGACCTCTAAATTGGAGTGGAGAGAATATCCAAAGAGCTTTTTGTACTCAGCTCTGATGTCCATCAAATCTATCTCCGAGCGGCTGACCAGTATCCTGGTCAGAGTCGACTCTGTGGTCCCCGCACCCTGGACATACGAGGAAGTTGGGCGAAAAACAAAGGAACCAATAAGAGTAAGCTTGTGACAGGAAAGAGAAAAGTTGTTTCTCCTGGCTGACTCAGAAAAACCTGGATGGGGAAAATAAACAAGAAGCAGTCTCTCCTTCCTCAACAACTACTCCTATATCACTTATCAACCTATGATATAGTCTTCTCAAAAAGAATATTAAGTAGAACAAATAAAGTAATAAAACCAGTAGTCACTGGCAAATTCCCCACAACTTGCATCTTCAGTATCCTACAGTAGAACTAAAAATATTCTGAAGCAATTGTAAAAAGTGGGAATTCGATGATGACTGCTTCTGTGTCAGTTTCAATGTTTATCTGCAAGTTGAGTGTTTTATGTGTAGACCTGTTGACACACATGTCAGCCAATGTTGCAGACTTTGTCAGAGCAACAACAATAAGAACGGTGGCTTAACATTCCCTTCCACACCACCGGTGACCAATGGAACAGTCTGCTGTGTGTGGCTGAATGGGACGCAACAAAACAACATGTGGCTTTTGTATTGGGAGCCACTGGCAGAACTGTGGTCACTGAGGTTTCAAAAGACCCTAATCACACTTATTGTTCAGCTTACCTTCATGCTCTTGAATAGCCGCTCTGCAAGGTATGCAGGGACACTCTTCACACACTTGACTGGAGAGAAGCACAGAGATTGTTTTTTTTATTTGAAGATATAGGGATACAGGGGAAAAAAATGGAGGATCACTTCAAAATGAGTGTCAGGAATCAGACGATATGACACATTGTTCTTACCGATGGCCACTAGTAGCGTCTCCAGGTTGCCGGACATTTCACTCTCAATGCTCTCCTGCAGAGTCTTTTTGCTCATGCCCTTGTACTCTACCAGAGCTGTAAAAAATATATTTTAATTTGATAAACTTTCCATGGATCTCTACAGGAATTCAGTTTTTTCTCTATTGCAATACTGTCTAAAGATAGAGAGAGAGTGTGAAAAAGCTCTACTCACTCTGCCGGAGCTGGGGAACACTCCTGTGGCACAGGATGTCGATAAACTTGCTCTCGTCGGTCCCCCACTTCTTCTCCCCGGCTTCATACAGGGCCTGGGCAGAGAGAAACATGGAGGAAGGATGGGTGCGGGCGTACATACACACAGATTTAGACGAGAGAGACGGAGATAGAAAATCAGAGGGACAATCAAAATGAACCGTCAACTCAAAGTTCAAAGGAAGTGCCGCATCATGTCACCCCACAAAAACACCTTGGGGAGAGACTTGTCTGACTCACATGCTAAGTAGGCAGGGAGTTCAGGGCCAAGCCCAGGGAGTGAAATACTAGGGAGGGTTATGAAATATTACGTGTGGGCATCAACCAGTGTGTGTGTTAACTGAGGAGATGGGCCAAAATAATCAGGTTTGTTTGACAGCGATCTGGAAGTGTGCCAGAATTATTTTTGTCGGATGGGAACAGCTGAACTGTTTCAATTCTAAAATTTAAAAAGCAGAAAATAGTTTGAAAGTCTGAAATGTTAATTGAACTGTGTTAGTGCTGGTTTCATGTCAGTCCACTTATTTGTTTACGTCAGTTTACATCCACAAAACCTGATTATACTTTTCTATTTACAAACAAAGGTATACTGTGACCCCATCGGCTGTATGGCTTTATTTGCATTGGAAAACACTGTAGGCTGACAAGCGGTTGTATTCTATAATCTAGAGAGAGAGAGGTGTGGAAACGCTGCACACTACACGGTGTATGATCTGAATGTAGGTGAAAGTACCTTAGCATCTGCCTTGGCTTTGGCCGTATCCACATTAGTGCTTTCATCTCTCTTCCCCTGGGAGGACAAACAGAGGAACACAGTGGTGATGATACTTATATTAAGGACAATGTATATATGCATTCATTCTAAAACTATAATTTTACTTAATGTGGTGAGACTCATTTCTTTTTGAATGGCATTTGTAATGTCATTGTCATATTTCAAGGCAAGCTTTCCCAAAGATTTTGTAAATAACGTGGTTTTATTGTTTCTCTCTCCACTCTAGGCCTCTCACAGAAGAATGACTGTATTACCGATTCAATTCTGGTCATAGAATTATATGATTCTTAGTTGCAGCTGTGCATCATAAATACAACAACTTGCTCTCTCAGGGGCTTTTCATTCTGCACATTCTTTGGCGAAAAAGAGACCATCAATCAAGGTATTTGAAAGATTTCTCCAGATAGGAATGCTCAGACCCGTCTAGCTAGAGTAAATATATGGCTTTTGGAATGATTAGCAATCTTTGGGAGTGGTAACACAGCATATCAGCACTGTTTCAATTGAATGTACCTCAGCCAAGATGAGCAGTGTTTTGCCATAGTCCCCAGAAACCTCCGATGTCAGATCATGAGTCAGTAATCTCCCCGTTTCTTGAGTGAAACAGAATAGAAAACAGAATCCAAACGCATTTAACCTAATATAATATAAACCAAAAACACATAATATACACACAGACATGCACACACAAACATCTGTCAAAGTTGTCACAATAATACTACTATACTAAGCAGTGAGAACAAAAGTAAGCAGTGCAGATACTAACCTGCCAGGTATGCTTCACACAAGGCCTTGATCTGTTTGTTGGACCTGGAGGCAAAGATTTCAGTCAGCGTACTCTCTGTGGTCCCGGCACCCTGTATGTGACACACACAAAACCTCATAAGGGATAAGGGCTTCTTCACATAACTCCGATGGAAACGCTTCACAGATTCTTAACAAATGACATGTTGATGAAGGAAGAGGCTTCATGGCAATCATCCATCTAAAGTCTTGAGTCATAGAAAGGAAAAAGACATAAAGGATGCAGGTAGACAAAGAGACTGAACTGCTGATCTTAGACCAGTTCCCTAAACTGAAAAGTATGGGAGTATAGTCGAATCTCATAAATCTAAATAGTTGAAAAATGAAGTCTCTTTGAACAAATTAAATATTCATATAGCTGAGAAAGCAGTGTCAGCCCTTCTTTTATTATAGTTTTACTGTTTTCCAAAATATTTGCTTTGTGTCTTTTATTTTATAGCTCTTTGTAACTCTTGTATTTAAATACTGAGCCAGAGCTTATTCAGGATGTAGAACTTGCATGTACACTTATTACAAAAGCAAGCAACTAAGCAAAAAACTACCACAGTAAATGAATAAAAAATCTGCATAAGTGGTGTCCTGGTGTATCAACTCAACAGGTTAACAGACATAAATTGGGGGTTTAAATCTGACTGATGACTTTTGCTGCATGTCATCCTGACTTCCCCCTGTATACCATCTAACAGAAAATCCAAAATGCTTTAAGAAAGGAAAAAAAAAAAAAAAAATTGTATATGAATTTAAAAAAAACAAGTTTACAGATTCAATTTAGGCCTCATCACGACTCATCCATCGTTATATTTAATAGCAGCTACATAAACACAGGCCCAGAGTGAGGGTTGTCCTTGTTTTGAAGCAGGGTCAAGTTATCTGGAAATTCATTCAACACAGTCTCACCTTGATGGCTTTGATGACCTCTTTGCAGTCGTAGGCAGCAGGAGGAGTTACCAGGGCCACCAGCAAGTCCTCGAAGTCTCCGTGAGTGTCGCCCTCCAGATCGTCTACTAATGTCTGATGGAGAGTGGGGGAGGACACAGAACACTTAATCTAATTTTGGTCTCTGTCTTCCTCCATAGCCACAGTTCATATCTGAAAGTAAACCCAAGTGTATTTGTGTCCATGTACCCTTCCTGCTGCCTTCTGATAGGCGTTAGCGATAAGCTGCCGCTGAGCATTGCTTCTTCGGGTCAGCACCTCGATCAGTGTCTTTTCTGTGGTACCTAAGAAGAAGAAAACACAGAACACAGACTTAGCATCAACACTGCACTTACAGTTTGTGTGTTTACAACCTGATGCACATTATACAGCCTCTTCCATTTGCACTTTAACCTCAGTTAACCCATAGAAGTGCACATTGTAGCGAGATGGAGTGAGTGTGCTTTACATTTTTCTCTGACATAGTAAGCTATTAAACAGATGGGTAAAGATAACTTTCATTAGCCTACCAATGCCCTCGATGGCCTCCCTGAGTGCAGACACATCATCGGCCACTTTGAAATCTGCCTTGTCCTTCACGGTTCCTCTTGCATTGGACTGATAAACACAGAAACAGGCTCATATCAACAGTAAAAACCAATTAATGATCACTAAGCATACTCTAAATGAAAAGTCATAATACCTATCCATCTATTGGTGATTGTATTTGCTTTGTTTTCTATTTATTATTCGATATTCTACGTTTAAGTCTTATTAGTCATGTCTATTCAAGAAATAGTCATGTATACAATTCATTTTGCTGTTATATTAAGGGCTTGAAATTTACACCAACCACAAGAAAAATGCTGGTAAATTTCATCTGTGGCTTCTAAATCTGACAAATCTGCAAGCACAATATTCTAAAACCTCTATGGCAGCCAACAAAATAAGTTGCCTGGATAAATACTAGATTGATGGCTCCTATACGCCCCAAAAAGTTAGTTAAGTTAAAAAGTGGCTTAATTAAAAAGTGAGAGTATGTCCAACTTACTGTTATGGTCAGTGAGGAGGGAGAGTCTAAGAGCAGGTCCATGTCATCCTTGAATACAAGTCAGAAAATGTCCTGAAGTTATCATCTATATTATCTCACCAAAATACACTTTTAACCTTAATCTAATTTACACGCATTTACATACACTGATAATTTACATCTAAATCACATTATCCATCACAGATGATACTGGGCAGACAACTACTCACCCAAACAGACATTGTTGTGGAGGAGAGTCACAAACTGGGCAGAAGATGAAGCATCTGTCATTATTTTTGAAAGTGCTTTATATGTAAATACATAGATCGTTATATCATTTATGTAAATATCTTAACAGCTCTCCACCCCTGGTTCTGAGTGTCTTTGCCTCTCTGGACCTTTCTCTCCAACTTACCATTACCAGCGCTTCTCGCAAAAAAAAAAAAAGCGTCCACTGGTTGATTCCTTTCAATGCCTTCATATAGCTGCACAATATCTCTATTTTGACACTGTATTCTGACCCTACTTAGATTTTGACTGGCCTTCAAAGTGATGCGGACACGCGTGAATAAAGTTACAGGAAATGCAACCTATTTTAACAAAATGACGAAGACTGCATTCCACTGAGAACCACGAATACCATTTTCCCGAGCAACAAAGGACACAAAATAAAGGATAAAAAGTAGACAAGCACCAAAGACAGATCAAACGTCAGAAGAGGTATTTTTCAGCTTACCTATTTAGGAGAATAGGGTTGATGTTAGTGGAGGATAGTTTACACAACTCGCCACACCTTTCAGAGGAGTTGTAAAGGCAACGCCCATCAGCTGGGGGAGCTGAATCATAGAGGTTTTTCTTTTTTTTTCCTTTTTGCATAAACCCCTCCTCGTTTGGTGCACACGAAGCAGTACAGAAGTATTTCTGGGAAGTGCTTTATAATATATTATTCTGATTTAGAAATGTGGCTTCTCGGGAAATTATAGGCTAATTTGTCACTTGTCTCCCTGCCTCGAGTGAACATCTATTGCGATACACATAAAGAGAGAGCTGAGTGTGAAACAAAGCACAGCTGAACCTATAACTAATGGGATGCATACATTCCAGTCTAATCTTCCTAATAAGCTACAGTGAGTCCAGAGTCGTGTTTGCTCTGAGGGCAGTGGCTTTATGAGTCAGAGGAGAGAGGAGGGAAATCACGGATACTTTAATGGTTGAGAAGAAGGGGGGAAAGTTAGTTTATAGCTTTTATTTTGCATAATTTCCACAGTTCCGCGAGCTCCGATCTAAATGCGTTACAGTACGTCTTCTCAGGAAAATAGGGACGCAACCATATCTCTATGGACGCAATCACTTTTACCCATTAACGTTAACGGTAGCTATCTGACAGCTCTAGTAACGTTAGCAGGCTAGTAGCAAAATACTTCTAGTAACGAAACACAAGTCAACTGAAGTACAAATGGAAACTACAAAGTTGTTACAACACGTTTTCATAACACAAAAACTAGTTTTATTAAGTACAGATTGATGCTGTGACGTCAGCTGTGTTTATGTCGTAGAACTCGGGCGGAATGAATCTTGCCCGAATTTCCGACTGGGAATTCCGATTTGAACGACCGTTCTGTTGCACTTTTCCGTGTTGGAAGAGTTGGCTGGAAGTCGTTTTCCTCCGAGTTCCGAGTACAATGGAATGCACCATAAACAATGGCCCATTTCGGTTGAAAATGAAAGGTGATAAAACGTCTTCATCCGACCGTTGAAAAGACGACCCATTTAAGACAACTAAATGGCCTATTTGGGTTTAAGATGTAGCTGTTGTTTCAACCACTTGTTGACAACCTAATTTCAACATGTAATTTACTTAGATAATACAATATACAAATGAAAAATATGAATTTTGCTTTTCTCTTATAAAGAGAAACTTGATACCACCGCCTCAAAATACAGTTAATAGCCTACAGTTTTAATTAAAATCTATTTCTGAGGTTAAAATGTTTATCAACATCCTATGAAATGAGCTCTTGGCTAGACAATTTTTTACTAGTTTACTATCATATTATGTGTGATGATTTACAAAGTCATTTGTGTTGGTGTGAAAAATACAAACAGAATAGCCAAAACTTAAGAAAAATCACCTACTAATGTGTGGGATGCTATGCAAATTTTTGTGACACCCATATTTCCTTTCAAGAATATAGGCACTGTACCTCCAGAATTGTTGTCACCCTTGGTAAAGATTACACAGATATGTAATTAAGAAAAAATAACTGTAAACATATTGATAGAAATTGTTCAAGGAAGCATGTAACGACTCAAACAATGATCCTATTCCAATGATGCACAGACACATCTTTAAGTCAGGTGTACCAGTATCCAAACCATGTTGTTGTCCGCCTCTGCCAAGCTATCCAGGAGCATTTTACACCATAAGCCTAAACACAACCAGACACGTTACAAGGTAGTACGCTTTCTGAAGTACTGTAACTAAACGAGAACATTTATAAAGGTTTAGGTTTGTGAAGGTCCAGGTGTAGGAAGTTTTCTAAAAGAAAAAAACACTGACAAGGACCAGGGAAGTGGCAAGCATTTCGAGAGACATAGCTGCAGACAAAATGGCGGACACGGAGGCAGACATCTTGGACCTCCGCAGTTGACAGGAAATCACGTAACCTCAGCAGCGGAAGTTGGTCTTCTTCGTGTCGTTTTTTTCCCCCATGTGCGTAATCGGTATTTGGTTCTTAATGTTTGCAATTTAGCACACGGATTAAAAAAAAATATATATACAAAGTTTATTCATTAGAAATGTATTTTAAAAGTCAATTGACTCTCGTAAAGGCTTTATACAATATTTTAAATGGAGACGTTTGCAATTAGTACAGATTTTAAAAATAGGCCAATATAAAGTTAATTCACCAAGTCTTTTAAAAGTCCGCCGATTCTTTTAAATGTTTAATGTAATGTTTAAATCAAATTTATTTATTAAACAATTTCTTATAAACAATTTATTAAACAATGTGGATATAGGCTATGCCTAACTGGACGACCCTGTGAGCTACTGATGAAAGACAGTGGCCCTCAGCACTTTTATTGCATCTTCTATTGTCAAAATCCAAATTAACCCAGCTATTATGTTAAAATAAAAATACATCTTTTATGTTTGGGGTCAAATTGACCCCAGCAATTTAAACCTACAAAAAATGACTGTAATTGAAAGTGTTACCCAAGTTTACACTTCAGAACATCAGCAAGGAACACAGCAGTTAGTCAATAATGGAAAAAACACCAATAAAAAGTATATAAAAACTCAATAAAACTGTGTGTCTTATGTTAGGGCCCCCTTGTCAGGGAAAAATGATCCCCTCAGTACCTAGATTGATACGCTGATTCAGATGTCTCAGTGAATACAAGTCTTTATTCCTTACACATGTACATGGAGAGAGGACTCTTACATGAGAATCATGCAGTGGTAGAGAAGTCTCTCTGGAAAGAGGATCTTAAAACTTTCTTTTATACAGTGCAACAAACAAGTCTAAAGGCACGTGTAGGTGTTGCAAGATAACCTCTCTCATCAGCATAGGATTTGTATAACAATGTCTCTTCTTTTGACGTTAGAGCTTCCTCTTTCCATTTGGGAGTAAGCACACTATGTACATTTGAGATAAGCACACACAGATACATTTCACAGCATATAACAAGTTTAGCAATCACACGTCCCTAAACTATTCATCCTTCATCATGACAATAGGTCATAAGGCATAGGTCGTAATTTACTTCTAAATGTTACAATCATGATGAAATGCAATATTTTTCCCACATTCCCTCCTTTTGACACAAAGTGTCAACGAATAATAGAAAAATATGCAATAGCCAAGCAAAACTCAAACAGAAGAATTATCATTCAACTCATCATCATCATTATCATAAGGGGAACCTGGAAGCCAATCAGGAATAGGATACAAATCAGGGAGATCAGGACCTAGTGAAGGATGTAGTGCTAATTTAACATACTGGTGTGTCATGCCACCTACGACTCCACCTATACATCAGAGCGTGCATACAAGAGAGCACGTACAGAAACACAGCACTATACCAAATACAATAAGCACAGGGATCAAGAGTTGAACAACCATGGCTCCCCATGGTCCAAGATGGTCACTTAACAACTTATTAAAACTGAAACCAGCTGAATCAGAAGGACCGAATGCATCTCAAATTTTTTCCAAAGCAGTAATGACACTAGTGATATTGTCAGAATTGTCAGGGATCAGGGTAACACGTGTCGCCAGTGAGGTTTAGAGTAACGCATAGACCGCCTGTTTTGGCTAACAGGTAGTCATGGGCCATTTCATGTTTCAGTTAGTCTATGGGACTTATCATTAGCAGCCAAAAGATGGAGTTGAAAACTCTCTGTCTTTCACGTTCGCTCTCTCACCGGACCCGCCTGTGCACCTCGCATTACACACGCAGGCGTGAGGGATATTTTTTTTCCATGCCAAGAATACGGCCGGCTGAATTCCCGAAAAGAAGAACTAACAGTTATTAACGTTATTCGGAATACAGCTGGGTTTCCGAGATTAGCATATAGCTGCTAGTCAGTATCCACTGAGTGTTAGGGTTAGGGTTCATAAACCATAATAGGAGTTGCTGTACGGGCTGGTTGCAAGCTGTCTGGTAAATGGACCTATCAATGAAGACTATACACTCTGAAGCCAAAGAGAGTCAAGGATGAAAATGTAATTGTTGATGCTGAATTTAATTACTAACAGCAGAGTTTATTGAAAAGTTACCTTGATCTGATCCTTTGAAAACACCGTTAGAATTCCTCCTTTCTCAACAGTCTCAATACACCTGCAGATGAAGACGGGGAGTGGGAAAAAATTTGAGGACAGCCAGCAAAGGGGAATCAGAATTGCTAAAACAAGACTTTACTAAACTTTTTAACAGACTTGATGAGCTAGAGATCCAATCATTTATCAGTGGGTCTCTTCCAACTATTGACAGAAAGATAAATAAATTCAGCCGACTACTCTCCAGTGTTTCCCACACATAGACTTTACTTGGGCGGGCCGCCCAGGTATATTAACGGCCGCCAAAGTATATTTGGCCGCCACAATATCAGCACTGACCGCCACACATTTTCTTTTTTTTCACCATTTAATCGTAGAACTGCATGTAGCGCTTTGATTCGCTCAGCCCCTAATTGCTCCACGCGATCTCTCTCTCTCTCTCTTTCTGTCTCTCGCTCTCTCTCTCTTTCTCTGTCTCTCGCTCTCTCTCTTTCTCTGTCTCTCGCTCTCTCTCTCACTCGCTCTATCTGTTGCTCGGTCTCTCTCTCTCTCTCTCTCTCTCTCTCTCTCGCTCACTCGCTCTCTCACCGGACCCGTCTGTTCGCCTCCCACTGCACACGCGTGAGGGATATTTTTTTTCCATGCCAAGAAGACGGCCGACTGAATTCCCGAAAAGAAGAACTAACAGTTAACGTTACTCGGAATACAGCTGAGTTTCCGAGATTAGCACGCTGTATAGCCTAGCTGCTAGTCAGTATCCACTGAGTGGACTGATAACGTTAATATTAACTTTTTAACTCTGACTGAATATTTGCTCCCTCAATCCAGATTAATATTGAAAAATATTTTCAAAGAAGGAAAAGGACTCGTCCTGAGGAGGAGCAGGAACAGTCTGGACCAGAGGAGCTGCTGAGCAGTAAAACAGAGTAGATAATAATGTCAAAGGCTGTAATGTAACAATGTAAAGATACAGGTGAAACTGACAGCACAGAGAGATGTAGCAGGGCAGAGGGGCAGAAAGCAGATTTCTCTGTAAAAGGAGTCTCATTTCTATTCTTCACCTTGTAGACAAAAGCAAACAACAAACAAAACAGTGTAGCACTGTTTATATTTTGAAGTTATGTTATCTTTGACACAAAGTACTTTAGATATATACAGGTTAGTTATTTGTTTGACAAATGGAACTATTTAAAATGGAGGAGGCCTACATTAGATAATTTTTCAGCCATCCAGGTAATGGGATCCTTTATTGATCCCATGAATCCCCCCCCCCCCCCCCCCCCCCCCCCCCCCCGCCAACCCACCTACCACCACAAATACATTCAAATTCTGTGGGAAACACTGCTCTCTCTAATATCTGTGAGTCACAAGGGATACATTCCACTGATAACTTCAACTTGTTTTGGGAACGTGATAATCTCTTCAAAGGAAAGGGCCCCCACCTAAATGGACGTGGATTTAGACACACTAGATTTAGATTTTCCACACTCCCCCCACCTCTGCCTCTCCTGACTCTCCAGCATCCACTTCCTTCCCTGTCTCTCCTCTTAGGTTCACAAGCCAGATGGAGGATTTGGTGAAGTCTGGGATCAAAAGGATCCCAGACTTCAGACCCCAGGATGGCCAGGTCACAGGTATTACCATCACCTATACACCGCCCACCAACGCTGTAGCTCCCCTCCGGTTAAAATCACGAACACAAGGCGTCCTTTCGGTTACAGGCATTTATTTTGCACATCCATGCCGTCAAACATGCCGTGAGAACTATAGCAAAAATACACAAAATCATAAAATGAGTCCAGTGCAATACAGAACATTCTCATAGAGAATAACCATTAAACAGATATCTAAACAAACACAAATATGTAGCTTGCATAATCCATTAACTTTGAAACTATAAGCTGTTAAATTTACGGAAAATTAACTTGCCAACATTCATTGAAACGTAGGTAGGCTATCACGTTGCTATCATGAACTCCGCTAGCATATCCAATAGCTATAAGCATAATGTAGAAAACGTACAGATAACCTTGCATACCTCATTGGCCGCGTTAACTCAAGGGGAGTAAGAAAGGAAACCTTCAGCTTTATAAGTCTTCACTTAATACGAACTTCATGAAACACCACCACACAGCAACACAACCCAAAACAACATCCTCCGTTGAAACCGGCAGGCGGTCTGCCTCTCGTGGTAATGCGCAGAGCGCAACCAACAATAATAACCTGACCCCACTGTAACACAAGAATACATGTTCCGCTATGGAAATACCAGACAGGTCCTTCTAGACATATGTGCCCAATTATATTTATGTTAATTAACAAAGGATATACCTGTAATAAAAACGTAAATTATTCTTATATTTAACTCAATCTATTAAATTAACTCAAACCGCATAACTGACTCTGATGGCAGCTACAAACGCCACCCTGGCGTCGGCAGCAACTAGGATACCCTGGGCCTCTGCTGTTCCAGAACTGTTATACATAAATTATCCTATAGCAAGCTGAGGCCCTGGGAGAGAACAACCTTCACAAATACAATAGCCACAGTGTGTGTAAATTTGATTCACATTCCCTGTAGGCCAAGTATCTCAGGCCCTGCTCCAACAAACCTAAAACTAGCTCTATTTAATATTAGGTCCCTATGTAACAAGTCATTTTTAATCAATGATTTTATAACCTCTTACAAGCTTGATTTTATGTTTTTAACAGAGATTTGGCTGGACACCAATAATGGGAATGCTATCCTTATTGAATTCACCCCACCAAATTTCATATTTGAGTTTGAAGCACGACAAAACAAAAAAGGAGGGGGAGTTTGTGCCGTTTTTAGGGATAAGTTCCTTTGTAAGTGTATAGAAAATATGGGGCCTGGACTGCGTTAACCGTACCTCAGGAATGAAATGACAGGAAATTAAAGTTTCCAAAAACAGGAACGTGGGACAAAAATATTCTGACGGGTGTAAAAACTAAGTTGGATGAGGCTTCTTTTGACAAAAAGACACAAAGTTATTATGACGAAGTGTGGGACTGTTGGTGGAAAGAATCTTCATTACATCACCCACTGACTTGATCCTCCAAGCAGGATCCACGCACCGCCATAATAGCCAACACAACCGATCCAAAACTAACTCAAAAAGAAGTAAAAAGGTGGCCAGCTAAATTATAAATGGCAATGAATGTGGCATTAGAGCAGACAGATGCTGAACATTTAACACGATTCTGTTGGAGTGCAGGATTGACAAAACAGGAGATAGATAAAATTAAACATTTCCATCCAGAAAACATACAAAAACAGACAATGATGGCTTTTGGTACATGGGCAAACAGAGCAATTAACCCTGATGTTAACAAATTTATTAAAAAGTTGGTGTCTATCGGCATGTACAGTACAGGTGAAGTTCTGATAAATCTAACTCGCACTCCAAATGATCATTTGGAGAGTTTTCATCCTTTGAATATATGTCATTTAAAAAAGGAAATGTAATTCTCTCCATGTATTCTATATATATTTATATACAGGCCACCAAAATACTCTCCAAATTTCTTTGATGATTTTACTGAGATGCTTTAAATTATCTGCACTGAATTTGACTGTGTAGTCATTACAGGTGATTTTAATGTACACATATATAATGTCAGTGACAAAAAAACGCCAAAGAACTTTCTGCCATATTTGACACGTTTGATCTGTCACAGCATGTGAAAGGGCCAACCCATCCTAGAGGACACAATCTGGTTATTACTAAGGGTGTTAACATTTCAAGGTTTTACACATTTAAGGGTGTTAACATTTCTAACCCTAACACTAACCATGTAAACAGGAGGAGCTGGGCGCATACACAGGACTCTACTGCCGCACTTCTACACCAGATGTGCTCCACAACTGCAAAGACTAGTAGTCAGCACAGATAAAAACAGTAGACAGTTAATAGAGGCCAAGCAAAGAGCTGCCTGGCTCAAATTTGGGAGTGGTGGCTCAGCTGTAGAGTATGAGTGCAAGCAACAGAACAAAACAAATTCTTTTTTTTTCTTTTTTAGAAAATTCAATAGCTTACCGTAGTTCCCAAATAATTCCCCATAGGACAGAGAGGTTACTCACCATGTAAACAGGAGGAGCTGGGCGCATACACAGGACTCTACTGCCGCACTTCTACACCTCCTGCTCCACAAAGACTAGTAGTCAGCACAGATCAAAACAGTAGACAGTTAATAGAGGCCAAGCAAAGAGCTGCCTGGCTCAAATTTGGGAGTGGTGGCTCAGCTGTAGAGTATGAGTGCAAGCAACAGAGTCCAATGGAAAGCATTATAACTTAACTATTTATCCCAATTGTGCCAGTTGATGGCTAAAGTCTGGCAGATTAGCTATTTGTCTCGCGACATTCCCGCCTTTAGCTGGAGTGTATGTTACTTAATAGCTAAACTACTGCCTGCCTTCTACACTATATTGATATACCTCTGCAACTGCTTGACAGCGCTAACCAGTGACAACAAAACAAAAGCTGCTTTACATTGCAACATTAATATCGCGGGTTAACGTTGAAAATACTCGTCTTTGTAGCTAGCGTTAGCCAACTGACTTCAGCTAACATTCATTAGGTCAAGGGCCGAGCACGACTGTTAGCAAATCGCCGATCTACTGCTCTTTTGACACAATTATTTATATACAAATTTAGTAACGTTAACAACAGTTTCAAGTCGATGATATTGGTAAAAGGTATGAGCTACTAACCGGTTTAGGTTTAATCCCACGACGATGGACGACGAGTGCTTTTTTGATGTATTTCCAACTATACTGGTCCGGCTTGGCCCATATATAGCCCATATTTAACGGCCAGGATCAGTCCAACTTTAAACGCGGAGAATTTGCCCTACGGCTATTGACTGACCTCAGATCGCCCGTAATAGACGAAACGTCGGGTGGACGTCAGGTGTTGGTGCAGCTTTATCCTGTCAGCCTCACTTATTTTTCCTCCAGCCTACACTTCAGCCTACATTAAATGTTGGCTGCCACTGTGCTTTTCTTCCTAAAAAAAAGAAGAAAAGAAAATCATCAAAGAAACTGATTTGAAAATGATTTTTGCTTGATTGCCATTTTTTGATGTCATGACTATGACATACAAATAATATCGTATCTATGTCTGAAAGCCCACACTACTGTATATACCAGTTACTGTGGGGCTTGTTTATATGCATTTCTGCTGTAGGCTACACTGCAGAATGAGATTTTGATGCCATTTGACTGAGTGGTGTAAATACATTGGTCTCTCACTGCCACCTGCTGGATGGAAGAAAAGTAACAGCTAAACTTCCCAACGCTGATATATGACAACCTTTACCTTACTGGAGAGAAGGGAACAGGTTAACCCATCCATCTATCCATTTTCTTGCCGCTTATCATCACCATCATACTATAAAGCAAGGAATCTCTGTGTGTGTGTGTGTGTGTGTGTGTGTGTGTGTGTGTGTGTGTGTGTGTGTGTGTGTGTGTGTGTGTCCTTCGCATATCTCGAGAACCGTTCGTCCGATGTACTTCACACTTGGCGGGTGTATTGCTGGGGACCTAAGGACGTGCAGTGTCGGATTTGGTGCAATTTGGACACGCGACACGTTCAATATTAATAAACTTTGAATAAACAAGCGAACAGCGCTCTGTGCAGCAGCGGGGCGAACGGGTACTGCACTAGTTCAGTTAAATGGCAACAAGGCAAGCAGATAAACTCAGCTTTTCCCCAGCAACTTCCTCCAGTTCCTCCTGGGGGAAGTCAATTGGTGTTTAGTTCCAGGCCAGCAGGGAGATGTAGTTCCTCCAGCGTGTCCTGGGGTTTCCCCTGGGTCTCCTCCCATCATCCCAGCATCCTTACCAGGGGCTCGAACCACCTCAACTGTCTCCTCTCAATATGGAGGAGCAACAGTTTGACTGAGGTCCTCCTGAAACGACGAGACTGTTTTGTACCAAACTCCTGATCACTTTGACTGTCAGAGACAGGGATGCTACTATTTACAATTGGCAATATCAATACAGTTATTATTTTATCTGTGGTTAGCCTGTTGTATGTAAGGTGCTAGGTTTATGTGTTTTTTTCTGCTGCGCATTGAGTAGCTTTATGTTTTTCTCTTTTCTGAGAGTTACGATTTCGGATGTTTTGTGCTGTATTGTGCTGGAAACTGGGAATCCGACCTGGCAACACGACTCCCCTGCGACTTTATAAAATACTAGTGCAGTGCCCGTTCGCCCCGCTGCTGCACAGAGCGCTGTTCGCTTGTTTATTCAAAGTTTATTAATATTGAACGTGTCCCGTGTCCAAATTGCACCAAATCCGACACAGCACTTCCTTGACCTTAACCTCCATAATTAAAAATGGTAAGTTGCTTAACTTATAACTGATGAGATATTTCTTAAAATACAATATTTGAATAGTACGGAGCCCCTAAAGGTGATTTTTTTTAATCTTGTGCGCACAAGTTATTTATCTTGTGTGCACAAGATAAAAAAAATATCACCTAGTGCGCACAAGATAATTAACTTGTGTGCACAAGATAAAAAAAATATCACCTTTCGGGACTCCTAGAATAGCAAATTGTTCTAGTTAACGTTAAGTCTCCCGTTAGCTATTCATGGCGTCATGTTCACTCGGTTGAAATGGCGGCAAACTGTTAGTTTTACATTACAAACCTTGGTGAAACTGCGACTTTCTTGACTTGCAAAATTATCTTTTAAATTGACAAAACATCATATGTGTAATTCATGGCACAATTCAAACGGGATCAAACAATTATTTGTCTCTCGCCGTTGACTACCGTACATATTTTTTCCGAAATAAGGTCCCATGGTGGACAGCGGAAGGGGAGGGACTTAGGCTCTCTATTATAAATTGTGCATCAACAAGTCTCAATCACTAGGGGTGGGCGATACCGCAAAATTTGGTTTCGATCCGATACCAGGGCCAGAATCGCCGATATCAATACTGATACTGATACTTTTTATTATTAAAAGCGGCAATGTACTTTCATGTAGGGGAGAGCAGTGTGTCATGATTTATGAGGTGAATGCATCATCAAAAATTTGCTTCATTCATTTATGTAGCACTTTGTAAAAAAGTGCTACATAAATGAATGAAGCCAGTTTTTTTTGCTTTCCACTGTTAATTACTTAATCACATGCATGTTAAAACACAGGACAGTTTTTAAAGGCAAATAACAAAAATATTTTTTTTTATTATTGTAAATTGAATGTGCAAACATGAAAAAAAGTTTTTTGAATAAACAAAGTACACACAATTATTTGTGGAGAACAATGAATGTTTTAAAACTTTCACAACTTTTATAAATAAGCAAAGTGCAAATAACTAAACAAAAGCACAAACTACCCTCAACCATTCTTCTTTCCTTCAGTTAGAGCAATGGTTCTCAGGGTGCGCGCCATGGCGCGCTGCGCGTGCGCGACGCGTATGTTCGTTGTTTGAGTGCACACGACACGACAACAGCACTGGAGAAGCAAACAGTGCATGCATGCACTAAGATGTGTTCACGACAACGGAACGTTGTTTGCACAGACAGTTCTACTCTTTGATGAAATGGGTACAACGTAGAAGAGAGAAACTGAAACTGGTATCGATCCTATTGACGCTAGAATCGATCTTCAAAAACGAGACGTAGTATCTGTAGTATCGATATTTTGGGATCGATCCGCCCACCCCTATCAATCACACTGTATCATGCTGTCTAGTCATGACTGAAAATTAACATTACAACTTCAGGGGGAAAAACTCCAGCTAGACTTTAAACAATGATCCCCGGAATTTCCCTTTTCCTGATCATAGGTTACTTCTGCACGCTAAATCAATAAACTGTGCGTCATGTTTTAAAACTAAACAACAGTTGTTTTGTTTTATCTGCTCAAGGGATAATTTATCGACCAGTTTTGAAAGTTGAAATTTTAACGATTTAACGCTAAGTGGAGTCTAATAAAGTATTGTTCGTCACAGGATATAGTACATGTTTCATGAATGCTTGTATGAGAACAAGGAAACCTTGCCAAACAGCAGCATGTAGTTTGACGTGATGGTCAAACCACTAAACATGAGGGAAAAGTACAAATCCGCGCTTCCTCGCTCAGACTACAAACGCAGCAGGGCAGAAACATATGGTCCTAGACCCAGATAGAGCTACTTTGGTAAAAGTAGTGTAAGATTGTAGGTAAGCAGTGATAAAGGATGGAGAAATCATGACCAATTAGTAGTTAATGTTGCATTGTAAGGCCAATGGGTGGGCATCTTTTCCACAAGAAATACCAGCGCCAAAAACTAAAACAAGGGGCACTTCCTCTGATATCTGTGACTTTTTTTTCTCTCAGTAGAAATCCTTAAACCTAGATAGTCTTTAATAAGCAAGACAATGCTGTAACATTGGGCTTATTTAAATGATATTACTACACTGATTCAGTTGTTCCTCTGTAACTGCAGTTTGGGGCGGTGATGCCTCAGCATGGCTTCGTTCACACTTCATCTGTTCATTCACTGACAACAGAGGGGATGGATTGTGTAAAATGGTAGAAGTGCTATTGGGAATATCGTCTAAGTGTTTATATACAGATATTGAGTTGTTAATTGAAGTCTCCAGAGTCTGGTTTCTTATCACAAGCTGCCCCACCATAAATGCAATTGACATGTTTAATATGAAAACAACTGCAAGCTACTGTGATTAAACACTTGCAGCTGCGGATACATTATGCTGACATTTTGCCTCTTTTTGCACTTTCAGCGTGAGTGCATCTTCATCCACGTCGGTCAGCCTGGTGTCCAGATTGGCAATGCATGCTGGGAGCTGTACTGTCTGGAGCATGGCATCCAACCAGATGGACAGATGCCCAGCGATAAAACCATTGGAGGAGGAGATGACTCCTTCAACACCTTCTTCAGTGAGACTGGAGCTGGCAAGCACGTACCCAGAGCTGTGTTTGTTGACTTGGAGCCGACTGTCATTGGTAAAATCCTTTAGCCCATTCATGACTTACCTTGAGTTTTTTTTAATGCTTTTACTCAAGTTGCTTGCTTTATGTCAGGACAACCACAAAATTCAGCCTGAACATAACATGATCCAGATAATGGATAATAATATGAATAATTAAATGGATAATCACCACACTGCACCTTCCCCCCGCCCCATCACTACCACACAACACTACTACTCACTTTATTTATTTATTCATCATAATGCAATATTCAAACAGTATAGTGCAATATCTATATTCTGTATTTGATTCTGATCTTATCTTTTTCTTCTACTGTTTCTATTTGTGTTTTTATATTACTTATTACTTACTTTTATTCTTTTCTGTCTTTTAACAAAGTACACAAGCAACCACTAAGCTAAATTCCATGTATGTGCAAATATACTTGGCCAATTATAAAATGATTCTGATTCTGATATCTTAAGAATTGACCAAATCCACCCAAACAAAGAGTATTGAGATGACCCATAAATGTCAAGTCAACCCATCTGTGTGTGCTTCTTTGTATAGATGAGGTGCGGACTGGAACCTACCGCCAGCTCTTCCACCCTGAGCAGCTGATCACTGGGAAGGAAGATGCAGCCAACAACTACGCCCGAGGGCATTACACTATTGGCAAGGAGATCATCGACCTGGTTCTGGACAGGATCTGTAAGCTGGTGTGTGTCTCCCACAGATGAAATGATGTCTCATGAACGTAGTGTATTTATTCTCGTTCAGCAGTTATAACGGAGCTTTCCTCCTCCCTGTCTAGGCTGACCAGTGCACCGGTCTCCAGGGATTCCTTGTCTTCCACAGCTTTGGCGGTGGCACCGGCTCTGGTTTTACCTCTCTGCTGATGGATCGCCTGTCCGTTGAGTATGGCAAGAAGTCCAAGCTTGAGTTCTCCATCTACCCAGCTCCCCAAGTGTCCACTGCTGTAGTGGAGCCATACAACTCCATCCTTTGTACTCACACTACCCTAGAGCACCCTAACTGTGCTTTCATGGTGGACAATGAGGCCATCTATGATATCTGCCGTAGGAACCTGGATATTGAATGTCCTACATATACCAACCTTAACAGGTTGGTGAGTCAGATTGTATCCTCCATCACTGCCTCCCTCCGATTTGACGGTGCGCTGAATGTCGACCTGACTGAGTTCCAGACCAACTTGGTGCCCTACCCCCGTATCCACTTCCCCCTGGCCACCTATGCTCCTGTGATCTCTGCGAAGAAAGCTTACCACGAGCAGCTCTCAGTGGCCGAGATCACAAATGCTTGCTTTGAGCCGGCAAACCAGATGGTGAAATGTGACCCTCGCCACGGCAAGTACATGGCATGCTGTTTGCTTTACCGTGGGGACGTTGTACCCATAGATGTCAATGGTGCCATCGAATAGAAATGACCGCAGGTCAAAATAAATCAGGTCCCTCTGAAATTGTTTAACATTTTTAATTCATTCCATTCCTCCATATATTGATGGGGGATTGTTTCAGTTAATCTATAGGTTAGAGTGGTTGGTTGTGGTCTAGTGCATTGACTGGGGGTTAAAACATTATTACAGTTACAGTATTGTGTGTGTAAAGCTGATGTGCTTGTAGATGCTGACTGCATGAGCTGATGGTAATATCCACACCCGCCTCCCCTGAAGCAGTGGGTGGCTCTCACCTGCAGTAGCCGGAGCCTCATTCTCTGTTTCCAGTATTTCAGTCTCAGCATCACCTGCAGGATCAGCTGCAGCTGCTTCTGCCACAGCTGTGCTCTCAGTGGCAGCAGGGACTATAACATTCTCAGCGGGGGCTACTGTTTCAGACCTGAACAACCTCTGTAGCAGCAGCAGCAGTCACGTCAGTCTCTTGCTCCACAGCTACTTCTGGTGCAGGAGCAACAGTGGCAGCATCAGGGATCAACTGCAGTTTCCTCTTCCTCTGCAACAGGTGCAGCTGAAGCTAATTTAGAATCATTTGAGCATGTATCATGTTTGATCCTAGTTGGGGATTAGGGAGAACTTAAGTTTAGCTACACTTGCCTGTTGTCTATGCTACTATGGCCCATTGCAAATATAGCAAAACAATTAAACGGTCTCAAAAACTATGCTGCCACAACAGACAGCTGTTGGGTTTCTGCCAGTTGTATTGCCTGTACACAGTTCTCTTCAGATAATGCTGCTAAACACATGGGCACTGCCTCAAGGTAAGGAAGTTTTATATAAAATGGAAGTTTAAAGGGTAACTTCGGTATTTTTCAACCTGGACCCTATTTTCCCATCTTTTTGTGTCTAAGTGACTAAAGGGGACAACAATTTTTGAAATTGGTCCAGTATTGAGCGAGATCACATCGCCGGCAGCCGCGAAACGAGCTGCAATGTAATCCGACGGGGCAAATCGCACCATCAATGTACATCCACTAAAAGTGCTTGTTTTTGCGGAAAGTTTTTTTTATGGAAAGGACCCTATAGAGAAATGAAACGTTTTTCTTTACCTTTCGCTTGATCCGGTCTGTGTGTAACTTCCTGCAACAACTCAACTCTCGCGAGCCTTGAGCGAGACTTGGTTACACACAGACCGGATCAAGCGAAAGGTAAAGAAAAACGTTTCATTTCTCTGTAGGGTCCTTTCCATAATGTTGTCAGACACTTATAATAACAATCTGAGCCTGTCAGTGGCAAAAACAAGCACTTTTAGTGGACGTACATTGACGGTGCGATTTGCCCCGTCGGATTACATTGCAGCTCGTTTCGCGGCTGCCGGCAATGTGATCTCGCTCAATACTGGACCAATTTCAAAAATTGTTGTCCCCTTTAGTCACTTAGACACAAAAAGGTGGGAAAATAGATTCCAGGTTGAAAAATACCAAAGTTACCCTTTAATAGAGGGCTTTTTGCATTGGGACTGACTCATTTAAATGTAGTCCATTTATCTAAATCATTTACCAATCCAGTGAAATTCTCATTTTGCATGGCTTTGTCATGGCTTGTGTGTGCTTGAATGGAAGTGTGTGTGAGTGAGAGATAGAGATAGTATGATTTCTTTTGTGGCTTTAACTGGCACTTAAAGCCAAGAAAGAAATCCCTTCCCAGAGTCACAATCTCCACCCTCCTCCCTAGACTGGATGTGCCCCCACAGGTGATACAACGCATCAACGCAGATCTGACACAGAGATGCTCATCACTCTCCAGTGTTCACCTAGTCCACTACAGAGACATCCACCATCACCATCTGTATGACCACGTAGACCTCCACAGGAATGCAGTCAGGGTCTTTGCTAAAGCCCTTAAAGGTGTTGCCTTGGATAGGGAGAGAGACAGCATGACAGCACCCAGATCATGTCCCTAAACTCTGTTCCCACCCCCAGGCTCCTCTAGGACCCCACCCTTCTCCAAGACCACAGACCCCCTGCGCCCACCCTGCCCAGCAGCAGCAGACAGACAGCTATGCCACCATGACTACAAGGGGCAGCCCAAGACAGGACCAGCAGAGAGAAATCAGGCAACTTTTAGCTCTGATCTGTAACAAACTACTGACTGAAATTACACATAAGGTAACATGCCAATCAGTATACAGCACAGATACACATAATTTAACACTGTAAGGTATGTGTGTTTGTGTGTGAATAAGTCTGGACTCATCTGGACCAGAGCCATTGAGAGAGATTTCTCTCAATGGCTCTGATCTAGACTATTTGCCCCATACTTATACTTTAGCATGGGACTGGAGCAGTGTGCCAAATTTTGGCGCACAGCTCTGTTGCCAGCTCTGCTGCCAGTCCCTCTTGTATTTGTATGTTTTATTCTTTCTTTCTTTCTTTAACTGTCTTCCCATGCTTGAAACTAGGCACGTAGTTCCAGTCCCATGCCAAACGACACTCACTAAATTATGGGGCAAATAGTCCAGACAGTAGCGCTATAGCAGTGGTCTGACATCCAGTTGACATCCAATTCAATGGAAGATAAAGCCTGATAGCTGACTGGAAACCTTAAACCTTGAACAACCAGTCAAACCTCCCTTTGTACACTCCTTCCTTTAGGCCTATACTCCTGTATAGAAAAACAACAAAAGAGTCTCTCTATCCAGACAAGGCCTGGTTATGAAGCCCAGATAAAAACTTCCTGGATAAAATTCCAAGGATTCAGGCCGCCTTGTGTAAACTGAGAGGTGATGTCCTTACTGGAAATGTTGAAATGTTAAATCCTATGTTACTGAATTTGAATGTTGACTCATAACTATACAAACCGTTTGTCCTGTTTCACACAGCTATTTTGACAAATGTTTAAATAATATGTTTATATATTAAATCAACTTTTTTCATTGATTATTTTAGATAGACACTCACACATTTTATAATGAAACACTTTGTTTCTATGTATGTATGTAATACAAAAACTGTTTGCTAACAGTTCAATTGCGTAGACTTTCAAGCAAACTAGCCCAATGTCACTGTACTGCTCATAAAGCAGATTAAGGAAGCTGATCAACTATGGAGCCAAAAGCTGAGATCACTTTCAAATAAACTGCTAATTCATTATTATCATGTGTAATGGTCATGCTTGCATTTTAAACTGATTATTGTCATCTATGCTGTTTACTGGCAGCATATGTAGAGATGGACAGAATATCTTGCAGCCAGTCAGTGAAGTGGGGTAAATTACTCAATCATGTAAAATATGCAAGCATGGTGGTGACTTGTTGGCAGTCTTTCCCACTTCCACTGTGACCCAGGTAAATGGGTCATGTTACTTAGCTGTTTCAGCTCATCTTTCATTTTAACCTATTATTCCAGAGACACACAAAGAGACACAAACAACTCTTTGATGACATTTTGAAATTAAACTGTCTACAGATAATCCAGTGGTTCAGTTTCTGACCCCAGGAGCCATGAGTGCACCTAAAAAAGTATTAAATGTGAGTGGACTACTATCCTTTGTTGTTGTTGTTGTTGTTGTTGTTGTTGTTGTTGTTGTTGAGAAAACTAGACAATAGACAAATTTGCTCCCAATTTAAAATTAGGGATATCGTTTTTCCCCCTGCTCCATCACATCACCCAGTCCTTATTTCACAAAATGCGTGGATTAACTTGCTGTTCAGGACAGGACTGACTCCACCCACCCAGTGACGTATAGTCCCTTTCTTTGGTGACCCCCCCGGAAGTGTGTTAGCTGTCTGTACGGTCTATGGTCCGTACAGCTGAAAAAAATCCTGACTCTTCGTTGACAGCTCGGCACACGACGTCAGGGGACTACGGTGGTGATATTTACCTACGTGTCATCGATGATTTAATTGTCTAATAGTTAGACAGCGGGCATAGCAGGTGAACCCTGAATATTTAGATGGAGACGTTGTTTTAGCCTAGCTGCCTTTTTCTAAATATGCTAAGTTAGCTAGCTAACTCGCCTTGATAATAAGCTTACGGCGAACTAGCAACTTGTTAGCTAGCTAACGGTAGGGATCCTCCCTGCTCCGTCTGTGTTGGTTAGCCAGCGTTAGCCATATAGCAAACTTCTTCACTGTGCCATTAGTTTGGTAAATACAAGAATATTCGCCTCACTCGGATTATTGATTTCAGCAACAAGAAGTGCGCCGTTAGGTCTGCCAAACCTTTCTTCAAACAGTGCTTCGCAGACTTATTTTTCCTCGCAAGACTCAGCTCTAGCTGGCTGCATCTTTTGTTTACAAAGACAGCGGTCACCTGAAGTGCTCAATGGGGATGTGGTGGTCCTAACAAGGCTGCTCAACTACAGCACAGCCGCTGTGGCGGGGATATGGAAGCGGTGCTGGGAGGCAGCTAACGTCAGCAAACGTTAGCCACATCTCAACAATTAACTCTTTGGTGCGGAACCCAAAATGAGGATCAGGGTTTTAAAGGAGGAGAACTGTGCTTGCTGGACTGTTTGATTTTGCGTGGGCGCTGGGCAAAGGACAGGGTTTTGTTTATCCGTTAAAGCTTAACCTGAGGTGAGATTACATGAGGAGAATAGGAAATAAGCTTTGCTGGGAAGTGGGCCACCCTCCTGGCATTGGAATGATGCTTAAGTCTCTACTGCTCACCAGTCTTCTTGGCTGGGCAAGTTGTCAAGAGAGCCAGACTATGACACCGGAGGAGAAGACTGATATCAGGTGATGTAGACAAACATGTAAACGTGTCTCTGTGTGTTTGTCTACGAGTGAGTGCAAGTGTGAGAGCTTTCACAACACCATGACAAAGCATTACCACTTTTGTGTTATGTCGTTATTATCTAATTTAATCAGTTTGTCTCTACCTTTTGTTGTTGTTGTAGGGACCAGATTGTTGAGATGTTTGATCACGCTTACGGCAGTTACATGGTAAGATCTTACAGTAACAGCAAACCACTTTGATTATTTCTTATCACTACATTTACATTTACAAAACGTGAGTTTGGTATTAAAAGGTTTTATCTGGCTTTTTTTTTTTTTTTTTTATCAAAAGTTATCCACGTAATCTGAATCTTTGAATGTTACTTGATGCTTGTGTGGTGTTATTTATTTATTTATTTTAAAAGAGGATTTTGGGGTTAAATGTTTAAAAAGGTATAAAGTTATCTCAGAAACTGCATTTCACTTTGGAACTATAATGTTCTATTTCCCATCCAATGATAAACTTTAATGTTTCAGTATCAACAATGCAGCCATATCCTGTCTGAGGCTAGCTAATGTCTGATAGTCTGAAAGGGTATAAATAATGGCACGCAAGCCAAAAAAAAGGAAAATGATTAAGGTTAATGATCATGTAGAATGCAGACTTGCAGGATTTGGTTGTGGCTGCAGTGTTGGTCTGGTACAGCAGTTGCTTGAATTGAATCATTCTGCGTTTGTTGGCGCTCTAGATTGTATTCACTCTGGTGTTGTCAGTGGTGTGATGAGGCAGTGGACAGGCAAACATAGATGCATGCCTTAAAGGATAATTCCGGATATTTTCAACCTTGGTTTTTCCTAATTTTTGCCATCATGACAATTGATTGTGTTCAGAACTTCTTCACTTACTTCACTGTAGAGCTTTACATACTTCCAAGTAAATTATATTTAACCTGAATGCCAGAGGAAGAAAATTATAGGAAGAACTCTGTGTTGTCAGCATAGCAATGGCAGGATAATTTTGGGATGTGATTAAAGAGCCAAGGCATCTAGTGTAGAGATATAAGAGAAGGAGGGCCCAGGAAGAAGCCCTGGGGAACCTCAGTGGAGAGGACACATGTGGGACCCCTCCATTATACCTAATGAGTTTGTCCAGACAGGTACCTACCTGGTACCTACCTGGTGAACCCTGCGAGTGTACACTCAGAGACCTCCAGGTCATCAAGAAGCATCTAGTGGTTCAAAGTGTCTAATGCAGTGGGCAGGTCTAGAAAGAAGAAGGCCTTAGGGAGAGAGAAGCAGATCTTGCCATGTGTAGTTCTTCAGTAACAACAAAGATTGCAGTCTTAGTAGAAGTAAAGCCAGACTGGGCAGGGAGAAACAAGCTTTTCTGTGAAAGAGACAAGAAAGTTGGTTAGAGGCAGCATGTTCCAATGTGTCTGATAGAAATGAAAGGCGCAATACAGGTCTGCAGTTTTTGACGTTAAATGAGACAAGTGTAGGCTTATTGAGAAGAGGAGTAACTCTTGCAGACTTGAAGGTAGATGGTACACAGCCAGATGTCAGTAAGAAATTGATGATGGTAGTCAAGAAAGGGAGCAGATCAGCTGTAGAGTTGGTCTGGAGGAAGTTAAAGAGTCAAGGCTGATGGTAGCCATGCCGGCGGAGATCAATTTTAGCTGTTTCTGAGGCGAGAGTGGAGTTGAAAGGTTGATTTAGCAGCAGAGATGGATATGCAGACAGAGGAAAGGAGAGATTAGCCCATTCTGAATTAATTTTGTTTGCTGTGAAAGGGGTGGTATAAACCCATGATAATCCATTCATATTCAGGAGAATATCAGCAGCTAATAGCCATATAAATGCTTAAACCTACAACTTTCCTTGGTTGGAACGCATAACATTCTTTCTGCATGTGTTTGTCCACTTCACTAAGTCAGTAGCTCTCAATCCTGGTCCTCAGGACCCAGAGTCCTGCTGGTTTTCAACCAAACCACTGGATTAAGTGATGTCAACAAGTAAATGCAGTCAGTTGTTGTCTTTTGAGTCTTGTGATTTTTGGTAGCCGTAGGTCAAGTGTCCAGTGAGTCACTTACATGTGATAGAATAATACTTTTCCACATTTAAAAGGTTTTCCTTGCCACCCACCCCAAGTGTTTTTTGTTCTTAACACTTTTTATAGATTTTTCTTGTAGAAGGGATTTGGATGTGTAACGCTAGTCCCTTTTCCTTTTTACAGATTCAGAATGGCCTCCAATAGCCTAATGTTTTTTTTCCTAAAAGTTGTTTTCTTAGGGGTTGAAGACTTCTGTCTCTTTACAAAAGCCCTCTGACCTGCTGGCAATTGTCTAATAAAAAATCTTATTATAATGACATTTGAATACATCAGTCCTCTGAAAACATGAAACAGATGTTTCATGTTTTTTTTCCCCCTCCTGCTTATTGAGGAACTTCTCAGTAGACTGACAGTGTCTGTCCCATGTTTGTGCTGCAGAAATATGCCTACCCAGCAGACGAGCTGATGCCTCTGAGCTGCAGGGGGAGAGTCCGCGGCCTGGAGCCCAACAGAGGTGACATCGATGACTCCTTGGGGAAGTAAGTTCGCCATCTACCTACATCTGAAATCTAGAAGGATCCAGTGAGGTCTGTCCCTGTTTAGATCTGCGTCACATGGTTTTCATTCCCTAAAGCAAATTAACCATTTAGGCTATTTCTAAACCATGTTGGTAATGATAAATGAAAATATCAGTGAGTTCACTTCACAGCCGTTTACTTTTTAAAGTGTAATATCTATGCAATTCTACTATAGAGCTGTGCTTAAGGCTCAATATTTTTTTTTACCACTGACTTGCTGAAGATAAAAAGTAATTTCTGCCCCATGTTCACAGAACATATTCAATTGCTGAATCTGACTAAATTATTGGGTCTGACATCAGACTATCCTTAACCTGCTTTCAGGATTCACTCTCCACTGTGAATGGGCTTGGATTGTGTCTTATTGTTTTCGTATTTTAACTTATCTTTATTTTAGAACATCTTAACTGCTGTGATGAAACTCTGGGTTGATCTTCTCTCATGTTTCCTGTCAGTCTCCACTAGGGATGCACCGATCCGACTTTTTCAGTCCAGATACCGATACCGATAACTGGGCTTTGGGTATCGGCCGATACCGAGTACCGATCCGATACCAGTGTTTAATTAATAAACTGTAGGCTATGCCTCACTGTGTGGAAGAGACTGGGATCATTCTTGACTTTAACATTGCTTTCCTAACTTTGTAAAACAAAATGTAACAAATAAATACATAGATATAAATGTACTCAATTGTTATTTATTATTAAAATAATAAATAATCGTGCTCCAGCAACTTGGTAAAACATCTTCAAAATTAACAGGAATTACAATTCAAGTGTAAACCTTTTAAATGCAGCAACAAATTGGTCAGGAATTAAAATTCCAGTATAAAACAATACAACTGCATCAAATGAGAACAAAATGTAAACATTAAATCACAATTAAGTCACAAACTAGTGCAAACAAACTTGATAAATTAAATCACAATTCACACAAGTAGTATAAACAAGTAACTTGGTAAAAACAAAACATTCAAAATATGCAGAATAAGCCTAAATTACTGAAATAACTCTGGCTTAACTGGTAATCTTGCTTTATGAAACAGCCCTCAGAAAAAAAATCAAGGTATGTTAGTCTGACTATGTGTCAGCCGAATGGAGCAGCAGTACCTGACGAACACGGAAAACGCTTTAAATCGTGTTGTGGCAGGAAACAACGTTGACCTACAGCCGAGTCCCCGTAAACCTTGGATTTATGAATGGAGTCTGGCTGGACGCGCCGATTGTATAATTGGTGGAAAACTACTTTACCTCACAGGTTAAATGGCAGCCTGCTCGGCCGCGCGGTGACCCGGGAGAGTTTAAACATATAACCGAGACAAAGTATTCATGCAGGTGTGTTTTTAACTACCGAGCATCAGCACCGACCCCCGGTCAGCTCACCCCGACCCCCGGTCAGCTCACCCCGACCCCGGCTCTGTTATGAGGGTTGGGCGCCAGGTTAGCTTGTTAGCCTGGATGCTAGCTGCGGGAGGCTCGCGCCCCACGAGCGAGAATTCAGTGCGGGAGACGCTGCGCGCGGCAGGCGGGATCCTCCGGGATCCTCCGGAGCTGCTGGACCGGAGGAGCCACCGGACGGACCGAAGGCAAATGGCCGGGTCTACCGGCGCGCTGCTGACGCATGACGTAGTATGCGCACGTAGACATAAACATAGAATTGAATTGAATAGATCGGCCCCATTGTCACCGATACCCGATCCAGCTATTTGAGTCAGTATCGGACCGATATCCGATATCAGTATCGGATCGGTGCATCCCTAGTCTCCACGGTATAATATCAAATAAATCAGCCTTAAATGTATTAAAATAACAAAAAAAACAAACTCTCGAGCTTGATTGCCATGAGTTTTGAAATTGCATTGGCACACAAGCTGTGAAAGCTTCATGTTTGTATTGCTCCACATATTGGAGCAAAGTAGAGCTGTAAGTTGCAAAGGAGGTGACAAAATAGAAAATAAAAAATATTACCATGTCACTATGCATGCCCGTAGTTTATTTTTATGTCAGCAAATATGTTAGAAAGGGTGATGTTTATGTAATTTCAGCTCTTTGAAAAGGATAGTGTGTCTTCAAAGCAGACAAGGACTCAGAACCCCGTTGGATTTGTTATGCTCTGCTCTGTTCCAATTAGACAGATGTGATTTGGCTTGGGAGAGATGCCCTAGTTTTTCTGTGATTCAAGGATTAGATGCTAATTCAAGTCAATGAAATTTACAAAGAAGTCATTAGAGCATGTATACATAATGCGGTACATCAATTTTTACCCCACATGTTGTGTAATGTAATTTCACTGGAAATGCAACAGATTTGTTATTTAACAGCTGGTAGTTCATTGCCTATTAAAATTGGATCAGAAAAAAGATAGGAAACCAGGTCCACCATGCTCTGCCACAGACTCTCATCACCTTTTTTCTGTGCTCTAGGTTTTCTCTCACACTGATTGACACCCTCGACACCCTGGTGGTGAGTACTTGCTTTGACCCTGTTTTGCATGGCTAGGAATGGATCACGTGCTTAAAGGTGGTTTCCTCTGGGGTTTGAGGTCATCTAGTCCTTCTGGCCCGTCCCTCATTGAACTGTGCACATGATGTTTTGGGACGTGCTTAGAATATTTGAGCAAATATTGACGTTAGGACACCCTTCACCGTTTAATGGGTGATGATATCAAACAAAGCAGCAGCTTTATACACCTGTCCGTTGGTCTTGATGCATGTCCACACACAGTTAGACCGTGTTTCACAAGCATATGCCTGCTAGAGCCTTAGTGAGTAAATAGAGTGATTGTTAGTAAAGAAGTCTTATTATTTTCGATTCGATTATTTTCGATTTCGATTATTTTCATTATCGATTAATAATGTTTTGAAATTGTTTACTTACAAAAAAAACCCTAAAGTACTAATTTTGTGGTGATATGAAATGGAGAAAAGCAAGCAAATCTTAGCATTTGTGAAGCTGTAACCAGCAAATATTTGGTACTTTCACTTTATAAGTTACTAAAACGATTAATTGATTATCAACAGTATAATCAATTCATTTTCTGACAGTTGATTAATCAACTAATTGTTTCAGCACTAGTGTAAGTACATTGATTTGTTCCTGCCTGCTTGTCTGTGTGAGCAGGTGTTAAACAAGCTGGATGAGTTTGAGGATGCAGTGAGGAAGACTGTGAGGGACGTGCGCCTGGACAACGATGTGGTCGTGTCTGTGTTCGAGACCAACATCAGAGTCCTGGGGTATGCAACATGTCTTCTGCACATTTACTGTTTTATGTTCTTTTAACCTAATTTTTAAAAACAGATTAGTCTATGTAATGACATATCTGACTGGAGTGGAATGTTTTTGATAATTCTTCGTCAGCATGCAGAGTTAGTTCACTTCAGTACCGCTTATTACTGTTATTGGACAGAACTGTTATTGTATTGTAACTAACAAGACTCACCCTAGTCTCAAGTTGTCCTTTATCTTTTTTTCCTTTCTTTCTTTTCTATTTTTTTTTTAAACCCATCTCTTTCTCTCCTTCCCTTCCTTAATCCTCCCCCAGGGGCCTTTTGGGGGCGCATGTAATGGCTGACCTGCTCCGTCAGCGTGGGGAGAGGATGCAGTGGTATGGAGACGAGCTCCTACACATGGCCAAAGAGCTGGGCCATCGATTACTGCCTGCCTTTAACACCACAAGTGGCCTTCCCTACCCCAGGGTACGCCTTATTTCATCGTAAAATATCAGTGTGGTTTTTTCTTTATATGAAGATAGAGCAGTCAGTGGAGATACTGTCAGAATTGTGTTAGTTTTTCAGATAGTGCATGGGTAAGACAGGAGCAAGGGAATTAAATGGGTGTTTCTATTTCTTAGTTCATTGTTAGTCCTTTGTTTTGGCATCCAGTTGTACTGATTTGTTTATTTTTGGTTTTCCAGGTGAACCTGCGGTATGGGGTCCTAAACCCCCTCTCACGCACAGGCACTGAATCGGACACCTGTACAGCCTGCGCGGGGACCATGATCCTGGAGTTTGCTGCCCTCAGCAGACTATCTGGAGAAGCTGTGTTTGAGGTATTACCTGTCTCTACTTTCTCCCTAAACATTAAGCAACCACAGCAGAAATAAGGTTTGTTTGTGTCGTCCCTGATGGTATCTTATTTTTAAATGCATTTTCCTTGTCTCCGCCTGGATTGGTTGTATAATCATCTAATTTTTAATTTTGACGAGTCAGATGAATAAATGTGTCAATCAACCTTTTTATTAGGGATTAGGAAGCTTGGGAGCCCACAGCTAGTACATTTCAGACATGGGTAGTGCAAAATTGTCTTAATCCAGAGTTAAAATGTGGGCTAATAAAGATATCATGGTGATGGCAGTGATGACAGCAAAGTAACCGAACAGTCCAAGTGTTCAAGATGGCCTGTGTGGTGATGATTGTGGTTGGAAATACACAACTGAGTAGATGTATGTTTTGTTCGGGTGGTCCAGAATGAGCAAGGTCAAGGAAAAAAAGCCAAAGAAAGGGAACAGCCTTCTATGCACTTTTAATATCAGTTGTTGAATGATGAAAGCATATCATGTCGATGATGATGATGATGGGGATTTTCTTTTTTTCAGGAACATGCAAGGAAGGCCCTGGACGTCCTTTGGGAGAAGAGACAGAGAGGAAGTGACTTGGTGGGAACGGTCATCAATATCCATAATGGAGATTGGGTCCGGAGGGGTGAGGCAACCAAAACACACACACACACACACACACACACACGCATATTCTAATTCTGCAACAAAAAAAAAACTTTGGCAAAGGCTG
Organism: Centroberyx gerrardi; assembly: GCF_048128805.1. Taxonomy (NCBI): domain Eukaryota; kingdom Metazoa; phylum Chordata; class Actinopteri; order Beryciformes; family Berycidae; genus Centroberyx; species Centroberyx gerrardi. Next base: position 13,175,738 of record NC_135998.1, on the reverse strand, counting down.
GAGACAAAATTGGAACCAGAAACATTCTAAAATTGGATTAGCATGATATGGAATACAGAGCTACTTAGAAACACACACACACACACGCACACACACACACACACACACACACACACACACACACACACACACACACAGACTCCATGGATAAACCAGAGAGCAATTTTGAGTCTCTTGCTCCTTTTCTGATGCTCATATCTTCGCTGCCTCTCACCTCTGTGTTTGTAGACAGTGGAGTGGGTGCTGGTATCGACTCGTACTACGAGTATCTGATGAAGGCCTACATTCTGCTAGGAGACAATGTTTATCTGGAGAGGTTCAACATTGTAAGTCACTTTTTTACCCTAAATAAATCTGTATGCAAGCAGCCTGCACCTTCTTTATTGCGCTCCCTGTTGCAACACCATTGGCCCACCGCTGGCTTTGTTTACATAGTGATTGATTGGGTTGAAGACTTTTTGTTGTTTGCTAGCTTTTCACGCTGTTTGTATGCTACAGCACTACAGTGCCATTATGAAGTACATCAGCCAGCCCCCCCTGCTGCTCAACGTGCACATGCACAACCCCACTGTGAGCGTGCGCAGCTGGATGGACTCCCTCCTTGCCTTCTTCCCCGGCCTGCAGGTCAGTGGCAGTGGGTTAAGCACAATTACCACCATCAAAAAATAGTAGAATGCACACACAAAGTGGTGAAGATTAGTTGCAGTGATAAACTATAGAAAAATAAATTGTCGCACACTTTTGCTGTGACAGTTATTTTGCACTGACATTTAAGTTATATTGCTTTTATCAGGGTCTAAAAGCGAAAATGGCATGCAATACCCTAAGTAGCCCATGGACAGATTTGCAATCAGATATTAGAAAGATAATAAAATATAATCCATAGATTAATTTATAAATTATTCAATGGAAAGTATCTATCCTACCCTGGGGTATAATTGTGGATTCAGTATTTTTTTATTGTGAATATTATTGCCCTGTGAAAAAAGGTGTTTAATTTTGATGAATTTAGGTGTATTGGGAATAAACCTGGATGTGCTCAGAGTACAGAACGCCACATCCATTACAATATACTACCATAAACTGCAAGCAAAGAATTACAGCTATTTATAATTGTATACATGTGCAATTCTCTTCTAGCGCACCACTTTGTTTTGGACCCAGTTTGTATGAGGAACGGCTTTTGCATCACTAAGTGTGAAAGTGGCAAAATCAGTATCACGTTGTGCATTTGCTACTTGATAGCAGTACTCAAAGGCAGGAGTCATAAGCATACAGTATCTATTACGTTATAAGTGGTTTAAATTGCTGCCAATTGGCTTCATCCTCAGAATGCTTGATAATTGAAATTGCTCTTTGTGGTAAAACTCAGACTGGAGTATTGTTATGTAGAATGTTGTTTGTCAACCTCACCTACAGGTTTTGAGAGGAGATTTGAAACCAGCCATTGAAACCCATGAGATGCTCTACCAAGTCACCAAACAGCACAAGTTTCTACCAGAGGTAAAGAATCTCAGACCTTCTTCAAAGTGCTCCATTTAATGGCATATAAGTAATAATAATAACCTTTATTTGTATAGCACCTTTCATACACAACATGCAGCTCAAAGTGCTTTACATCAATAAAAGGCAGATAAAAGACAGATAAAAAGATAAAATTCATATAAAAGAACAAGCAAGATGCATTGCATTAAAAGGATCAAATCAAGTAAAATAGAAAGATAGAAGAACACAACAAATACTCCCACTTTTAGATGCACATTGTGAGTGAACCCATATGTTTTTCTTTAATTTACTTTTCCCCTGTCCTTCCTGATTCTACTCTTGATCCGATATTTACGTCAGATCTCACTGCCTCAGGCAGACGAGAATCATAGATTCTCCTCTTGGTCAAAAACCTCACCATCCACAGATGGATGAGAATCCATCTGATTCTACTCTTGATCCGATATTTACGTCAGATCTCACTGCCTAAGGCAGACGAGAATCATAGATTCTCCTCTTGGTCAAAAACCTCACCATCCACAGATGGATGAGAATCATACAGGGTAAAGCTCTGTCCCCCCCACATATAGTGTTCACTTGTGCAAGTAAGCATTACCCGGACAAGACCAATGAAAATTCGTACTTGCCCGTGTCAGCTCTGTTGGGATCCTGAACAGAAACAGTTAAAATGAAGGCTACTTAAAAGCTAAGCTGAAAAGATAAGTTTTTAGCAGTAATTTGAAAATGCAGAGCCCGCCTCTCTAATATTCTTTGGGAGGGTGTTCCACAGTTTAGGAGCATAGTTAAAAAAGGCTGCATCCCCAATCTTCTTTTGAGTGGGGTTTTGTACTAGCAGTAGAAGACCTGAGGGCTCTTGATGGAATGTAGAACAGCAGGGATTCTGTAATGTAGGCCGGTCCTAAGCCATTAAGAGCTTTGTATACAAGTAAAAGAACTTTAAAATCAATTCTAAAGGACACTGGGAGCCAGTGCAATGCAGCTAAAACCGGAGTGATATGCTCTCGCTTCCTTGTTTTTGTTAAAAGCCTAGCTGCAGAGTTTTGGATAAGCTGAAGCCTCTCAATAGACTTTTTTGGGAGGCCGGTAAAAAGGGCATTGCAGTAGTCCAGTCTACTTGTAACAAACGCGTGAGTTAGCTTTTCAGCATCTTTCTGGATTAGGAAGGGCCGCACCTTGGCAATATTTCTAAGGTGAAAGAATGCTGTTCTGGTCACCTTGTTTATATGTGAATTAAAACTTAGATCAGAATCTAAGATAACACCCAGGCTTGTTACTTCTGATTTGATCGAGGGATTCAGGTTCCCAAGTCTTGTGGAGAGTTCTTCTCTTTTGGCTTTGGGGCCGACCAAAAGTATTTCTGTCTTATCTTCATTCAGTTTTAAGAAATTTGTGTTCATCCAATCATTGATAGCCAATAGACAAGTAGTGAGGGAGCTTAAGGCATCTGCATGATTTGGCTCTACAGAAATGTATAGTTGTGTATCATCAGCATAGCTATGGAAATTGACATTATGTTCTCTGATAATATCACCTAATGGAAGCATGTACAGTGAGAAAAGCAGGGGACCAAGACAGCTTCCTTGTGCAACACCAGAAGTTAGATCATGTTTCTCTGATACATGATCTCCAAGACAGATGAAAAATTTCCTCCCTGTAATGTAAGTTCTGAACCAGTTTAGGACACATTCAGAGAGACCAACCCAGTTCTCGAGACGATCTATGAGAATATTGTGGTCGATGGTGTCAAATGCTGCACTCAAGTCCAAAAGAACCAGAACTGAGACCCTGTTGGCATTAGTGCTAAGTCGCAAATCATTGACTATTTTGGTGAGAGCAGTTTCTGTGCTGTGGTTGGCTCTGAAACCTGACTGAAACTTCTCCAGAATGTTGTTTTCATTTAAAAAGTTGTTAATTTGGTTAGAAACCACTTTTTCAAGTACCTTACTTAAAAAAGGAAGGTTTGATATGGGCCTGTAGTTACTTAGGACCCCACAGTCCAAATGTGATTTCTTCAACAGCGGTTTCACAACAGCGGTTTTAAAGGCATCAGGAAAAACCCCAGTCTCAAGTGATGTATTAATGATTTTCAGAGCAGAGTTTGAAACACTATTGAAAACCCTCTTAAAAAATGTAGTGGGGACAGGGTCAAGAGAGCAGGTGGAAGATTTACTCTCTATTATAATCTTATTAAGTTCTGCAACAGAAATACTAGAAAATGCCCTCATGGATGTTTGACTTTTACAAGGTTGGTTATTGAAATTACCAGCACCTGAAGCGATACTAGCCCTGATAGTTGTGATTTTGTTTTTAAAAAAGTTAGCAAATTCCTCACATCAGAGGCTTGGCTTAAAATGTGAGACAGGGGCAGGATTCAGCAGTTGGTCAATGGTGGAAAACAGTATTCTAGGATCACTCCCGCTCTCTGTAATGATCTTTGAGAAATGGGCTTTTCTTGCAGCACGTACAGCATTGTTATATGCAGTTAAGGATTCTTTATAAATGCTACGATGGACCTCAAGTCTAGATTTTCTCCACTTCCTTTTTGCTGCTCTACATGTTCTCTTGAGCTCACGGACAGAGTTATTTATCCATGGTGATATTTTGCCACTTAAAGTCGAGATGAAACGGCATTTCGAGAGTATCTAACTTCTGTATCGTGACGTATTTCCGAGTGAAACAGGAAAGACAGGCGGGACATAACGTTGGGAGGAATTTGATTTGAACGTTGAAAAGTGGGTGTGTCATAACACCCGAAGACACACCGAAGTACCATGCTGTTGCTAGCTAGCTAACTAATGAATCTTAGCCTCTTAGCTCTGTGCGCTAAAAGTTGAAGATTGATTGATGGGTGGATGTCATGATATTATTGGTTGAAATTAGTTACGGGCATGCTTATGTAAGCACACGGCATATTTTGTTTTACAGGAAGAAAACATGATTGAATTTTGATATAAGAATACAATGACATTGATTTTTGGTATTTTTTTTGGCATATATTGTTAAATAGGTGCACAGTATGACCGGGGATGTGATCTAAAAGGGTTAAAAAGGCATTTTTCATTTCATCTCGTCTTTAACCTCTTTTTGACCTTGAGTGGGGCCACTTTGTTCAGTGTATTACTCAGATTGTTATTGAAAGCATCAACCATTTCATGTACTGAGCAGTTTAGATGACATGAGTCCAGTTCTCTTACAAGCTCTGAGAACTCAAGTTCTGCTGTTGCATCTAGGAACCGCTTTTGAGCAACAATTTCTTTCATGTTCCTGGTTACAATCAAATGAGCATCAAAGAATACACAGTAGTGGTCGGAAACAGAGACATTAGACACTGATACATTGTCAATCGTTAACCCTTTCGTCACAACCAGGTCGAGTGTGTTACCATGTTGGTGTGTAGCCTCAGTGACATGTTGAGTTAGTTCTAAACTGTCCAGTAGGTTGATGAATTCCATAGCCTTCGAATCAGACATATTATTTATGTGAATGTTTAAATCACCATTCAAAATTATTCTATCATATCTGGTGATAATAAGTGATGCCAATTCAGAGAATTCTGGGAGAAAAAATGGTAGTTGCCTAGGTGGCCGATAGAGTGTTAAAATAAGTACTGGAGCTTCAGCCTTGAGGACAAAGGCCAGATATTCAAAAGACGAAAACTCTCCTAGATCAACCTTTGTACAGTTAAACTGATCTGAGTAGATTGCGGCTATTCCACCCCCTCGTCTGCCCTGTCTAACTGACTGATAGAAGTTGTAATTTGGAGGACATGCTTCAATAAGTGTAGCATTGCTATTTTCATCTAACCAAGTTTCCGTTAAAAACATGAAATCAAGTTTAAAATTAACAATAAGATCATTAATTAAAAATGATTTGTTTGTTAGTGACCCAACATTTAGTAAAGCTAATTTTGAAGTTTTGACAGGGCCTAAACCCGAATGATGAGGGACACATATCCAATTGTCAAGTTGTTTCACACTTATCAAATTTGATAAGTTTGCAGCATGGAGAGGGTACGTCTTGCTTATTCTACTGCTAGTCAAAACAGGAATGGGGAAAGTTACAGGCACTGACGTAAAAACTCTTGGTGGTGGTTGTGATCCAGCAATACGTGTATTGGGTCCCAGCTTGATATGGGAAATTTCATGAGTACCAGCTACACTGTAGCAGGGACCCCAAGGCCATCAGTTGTTTGCTTCTCCGGTGTTGATATCAGCAACGCTGGTGTGACACAGTGTGCTTGGCGCCTCCAGGATGGATGAAGGTCGAGGGGGGCAGGGAGGGGGAGGACGTCTGGGAGTTGAAGAGGGGGGGCATGGGCGAGGGGGACGAGGGGGGAGAATTGAAGAGCAGGGCTGTGGGGGTGGTGGAGCCTGAGGGCTGGCTAGGACGGGCGGGGAAGCGGTCGAGGGGTGAGTTTAAGTCCAGCATTCACCAGTTCATGGCATATAAGTAGGCTAACATCACTATTTACTATTTATAGTACTCAGCCCATTTTAAGTTACGGCATATTTATAGTAATATCGATGTATAATGTATGCCTATAAAATAAAGCATGAATGAATAAATGTCAGTCATAGCCATTGATTAGTGTTTCAGATATGTAATACTGGTAGAAAATACTCGTAACATCATGCTAATCCTATACAAAACAACAAATACATTTGTTTTTTTGGTCATATTTTTATCAAACCTGTTAGCAAAAGTAAAAAATATGTGTTTGGGTGGAACCAGTGGCACTAACTGGTTCTCATGTGTTCACTTTCCTGTAGGCTTTCACCACAGAGTTTCGAGTTCACTGGGGCCAACACCCACTGAGGCCAGAGTTTGCAGAAAGCACCTACTACCTCTATAAGGTGAAAAAATTAACTGGAGACTTTCATAAACATCAGTGAAGCGTAGTCCCCATTCCTGAAAAATGGGTAAGGTTAGTCAGGGATAAGAAGGCTGATTTTGTTCTCACTGGGTTACCTGCATTAGCGAGTCATGTTTGTTTGTTGCTTGGATGAGAACATCAACCCTGATAAGTGAGCTGTGCACCAATGTTTTTTAACAATTAATTAGTCATACTGTGCAAGCTTGGAGTGGCTATAATTGGTGAAAAGAGAGATTTAAATCATCTTTGATTAAGGGGGTCTTGTTTGCTTGACTGACAGCCTTAGTTTAAGAAATATTTTTCATTTGAGATTAAGATTAAGATTGCACTTTATTGATCCCTGAGGGGAAACTCGGGTGTCACAGCAGCAATTGGCAGAACAATGTACAGTACAGGAAACGTAATAAAAATAAAAACAGTGCAGGAAAGATATAAGGCAATATAAATAAATATAAAGCTATAGAACAATGAAGATAAAAAATATAAAACTATTAAAAGTGTTTCAAGTGTCTAAAGTGTCTAAAGATCTCCACTGAATTGAATTTCTTAGTCTTGGAACTGACTGAACCATGTCTGTGAAACTGGCCCACTGTTCCACTATGAGCACCAAGTGGTTTTATGCTACTGAGACTGAACCGTGTAACAAGTGTGGGTGGGATCATGTGCTGCTCTCTACAGGCCACAGGCGACCCCTACTACCTCAGAGTGGGACAGTCCATTGTGGAGAAGCTCAATGCCTATGCCAGGGTGCCTTGTGGGTTTGCTGCCGTGCAAGATGTCCGCACTGGGACACACGAAGACAGGTAGTGTGTAGGACGAAAACTGTTCAAAGCTTTTTTAAGATGACTGGTACATGTTTGGGTTACTTGGGTTGCAAACAGTTTTTCCTTCTTGATGAAATAGTTGTTGTAATGGAAACTTGAAAAACTGTATAATAACATTTTGGAACTAGATTTTGTGGCTTGAAATTGTTAACCTGTGTGTGTGTGTCTGTGTATGTGTATGCGTGTGTTTGTGTGTGTGTAGGATGGACTCGTTCTTCCTGGCAGAGATGTTTAAATACCTGTACCTGCTGTTCTCTGAGAAGAGCCAGCTGCCCTTCGATATCGACGACTACATCTTCACCACAGAGGCACACCTTCTCCCCGTCTCTCTCTCCACCACCCAGCCCCCATGTCAGGGGAACAACACAGTGAGGACACACACTCACACACATACACACACACACACACACACACACACACAGTCACACACATAACATTGATATTTTTCATTCTGATTGATACAGCTGATATAAGCTTCAAATACACATGAAAAGCCAATTTTGGGGGATTTTTTGGGGATATTTTTTATATTTTTATATTGACACTATTTATATTTTAAGTTATTTACATAATTAACCAAAATTTTTTGACTAACTTCACAATTTAATGTTAGATTATTACAACTAAATGTTATAACGGACATATCATTATGTATTACATTATGAACAAAGGCTATAGCATTATGTATTCTGCATTTTATTACATTATGGAGACTTAATTACATTTTGAGTTTTCATGACTTTATTGCTTTATTGCATTATGTGAAGAGCACAGTTGTTACATAATGAGTAGCTACAAATGCTAACAAACCCTTAAAGTGCTTTTTCAATTTTGACCCCAGGAGGCTGTTCCCATTGCTCAAGAAGAAGACCTGTTCACATACTCCTGCCCCAGCACCCAGACTTTGTTCCCCAACAACCCTTCCTTTGCCAAAACCATCCGGGACAGCTACAAGTACCTCACTGGGGTGGGACGGGCCTTCCACTCCTTGCCTGTCAGGTGTGTGTGTCCAGTCACAAGGATGCTGTTGGATTTAGAGTGAAATGACTGGTAGAATGTGTGAGCCGTAGTCACTTTGAGTTTTGACTTTGTGTGTGTGTGTGTGTGTGTGTGTGTGTGTGTGTTTTACAGGGAAATTGAACTACCACTCCATGACAATGGCATGGAGCCAGTGGAGTTCTTGAAAAGCATGGGCATTTCTCTCACCCCGCTGAACGAGGCCACAGCTGGAGAAACTGAAAGTCACAGGGTACTTGAAGCTCTGCCTGCTTTTTATATTTCTATATCTATTTCTGTATTTCTACATCCATATCTACAGCTGACCAAAACTGGTGGTCAATTAAGTGGAGTGCAGGGCTTGCACAAGGCTGCACCAATGTCTTAACGACCCTCTCAAACATAAAGTGTCCCTGTAGAATTGGGTCAGAACAGCCAATTGGTCCCCATCAAAATCACAGAAGATCTTGCAGCAAGTGATTGTGCAGTCATATAATGCTGATATTTTAAAAAAAAGGTTGTCTGAAAGCCTTTTCTTGCTAGCTAACTACTTGAGCTTTGCAACTTGTAGGGGTGGGCAATATGGGAAAAACTATTCTATCATAATATTTTCAGAGATTTTCATGATTCAACAATATTAGGATTAGTAAATTGTCAAAGAAGATAAATAGGTTTAGAAAACCATGAGAAATGAGAAAATACTGAATCATGAGGATTCATTATTGTTTTCCTTCCAATTTCCTATATGCTATTTCTTTTAGGAGCATAAAGGAGTGTACCGGGTCAAACTGGTGGCAGAGGTGAGCCAGACGCCGGAGGAGGAGGAGGTGGTGCCACACATTGTCCAGCTCATATCCCCCCCATTTCTGGGCAGGACAGTCCTCACTGCTGGACCTGCCAAGTTTGGAATGGACCTTACCAAGCAGGAGCACGGGGTGAGCTGCTTATGTTATGATGATATATCAAGCATCAAATCCCAACAAGTCACATTGCTTTTATATCAAACAAGTCTTTAATTACAGTAACATGCAAAGCAGAATTTTTAGAGTTTGGGAACTTTTATAAAATCACAAACTGTGGATTTGAGTAGATGGGACCTTTTACTTATTTACTAAGTGAATTTACTAATTTACTAACTTTACTAATTCATGGCAGCTAGCAGATTTGTTAGGTTATTTAGGTTAAGTCAACATATTTACTCTTGCCAATAGTGTTTAGATTTTGCTAGAATACTCCAAATGTTTCCTGTTTGCCAAACAAGGAATGTTTCTGTTGTGCAAATGATGCATTTCTATTTTTCTCCCCCCTCTCTCTCTTTCTCCCTCTCTCCTCACACACATGTGCCTCACACTCTTCCATCTCATACCCACACAATCACTTTTGTTAACACACACTCTCTTGTGCCCCCAGGTGAAGGGCAGCATAGTGAAGGCGTCTCCCTACACAGCATGTGGGCCCATAGATAATGCAGGGGATCTTAAAGGCCATATAGCCCTGGCACTGCGTGGGGACTGTATGTTCGCTGGCAAGGCTCGTAGGCTGCAGGAGGCTGGAGCCATAGGAGTCATCTTCATAGGTGAGGAGAACCACAGGAACTGAAACTAGGTCCACGCTGACTCTCCGACGTTCTTTCTACATGTCAAAGCTCAGTACACAAACACACATTCAGACTGCTCATGCATAATTGAGCTCTGTGCAGCTGCCAAAACCAGCATGTGTCTCAGAGCAAGACACCCCTGTTCCAGCTGATGTAATCTCTTTTGTCAAAATCTTCATTAAAGATTCTGTCACTGCTATGTGCCATGAAACCCAATTTTCTTTGATAAATCATGTTTTAGTGGAACAGGTGCTTTCCTACTCTGCAGTGCTAAACACACCCGATTTGGGTTAGAAAAAACGATAACCAAAAAAATCACAGCTGAACTTCAAAATCTTGTATAAAAAAAATTTCAGTGACTTTAAACTAGTAAATGTGAATTATTCTGTCACCATCATGTGTACTTTTGCAGTGTAGATTGCAGTTGACATGGTGTTTTTTCTATTTTATTCAGTTCAGTTAGAGTGCATCTTTATCGCTCAAGGGCTAGAGGTTACAGAGGCGGCTTGTGATTGGAAGGTCATTGGTCTGTGCAGGTGAACAAGTAAAACAAGAATTAGAAACTTAACACTGTTTCCGATGCCTCTCTCTGATTTTAACAGCAGAAACACAGAGAAGTCAGAATCCCGTATTTATATTTCTTCTAGTGTAGCGGAATATTTTTATTTCCCCCAAAGCTGAGGACAGTAAAAGTGAGGAGAGAACGCTGTTCAAAATGGCAATGCCAATTCCACCAAGGATATCAGTTTGCTGTGTCCTAGACCATTTATTTGTTACCTTTATGAACTTGGTCTCTCGTGTTTCCTAGAGATCCACAAACATCCTGCAAAACCTCTTAACAAGGGCCCATTACAAATGAAACTAGAATCTTATCTAGCATTTCTTGCAAAGTATCTGCAGATCAAAATGTTGATCAACTTAAGGCAACTGTATTCTACAGATTTTTCTTATCCTTTTCCCCAGACCACTGAGAGCAGTAACAGACCAGTTATTTGTCATTGTCATTAACTCAGTTTCTGATTATTCCAACTTTGCCCTCTTCTCTTTCCCAGACCACCGTGAGGGGAGCAACAGCGAAGAGACGCCGCTGTTCCAGATGGTCGGAGACGGCGACTCCACCACAGACATCAGCCTGCCTTTGGTCTTCCTGTTCAGCCGCGAGGGAGCCGTGCTCACGGCTGCCCTGGAGGAACATCACAATGTAGATGTGCTGCTGTTGCCCAAGGAGAGGCAGCTGGGACATGGTGAGGATTTCACTCATTAGTTGTCTCTAATAAGCCCCTCTACAGAGAGAGAAATAAATAAATAGACAGAGACATGGATTGGTTGACATTCCTGAAGCTGACATGTGAGCTGTAATTGCAGTTCCCCAAGGGGGAACTGCAATTACAGCTCAAAACAAAGTGACATATTTGTTACTGACGGGAATGTTTACATGTTTCAAGTTCATTTTATTCATATATCCCTTCATCACAAGCATGTCTCAAAAGACTTTACAAAGAATGAGCCTACCTTGATATAACTAACCAACAATCAATCACAGAACAAAAAGATGTATTACAGTATGCATTTGCTCTGTTACTGTTGCCTCGTTTTGAACTTTGTCATAACCTTAGTGCCTCTCTCACATGTAATTCTCTGCTCTCCTCTTCATTGTCCAGATAAGCCCCTCGGGATGAACATCAAGTTCCGTCTAGCAGAGGAGGGCGAGCTGGAGGAGGGTGCAGCGCGAGGGCCCACCCTGGAGTTTGTCCTGGAGAAAGGAGAGGTGCTCCTCGAGGAAGAGGAGGAGGAGGAAGAGCTCAGAGGAGAGCGGCAGTCGCGGCAGCAGTACTGCACAACGGCGTCGGAGAATGACAGCACTGAGCCATGCTCGTCAGCTGTGCTTTCCCCTCTGGATTCATCTCAAAGCCCAAACTCTAATAGTGGACCAGACACGAACCCTTGACCATCGCTGATCCCAAAGCAGCCAAGTTCCTGTGATCCGCTCACACTGATAATAAGGCAGCAGCTTCCTAACACTGATCCTTCGTCAGTATCGAAATGGCACGTGCCTCAGAGCCCTCACTGCCCTCGATGGAGCCATAACTGACCCTGCCTGCATGTTAACAGCCAGTGGAGGAGAGTCAAGCAGTGTGGTAGTCGCACTCACTTCCAGTCCTTTCAAACCTCAAGGTGGTTCTGTAGTTCGTAGACTGACAGTCGTGTTGGACCTTTTTATTCTGTGTGGTGCAGGTCTCTCTTGAAATGAGGGTTTTTATCTCATGAGACTGAACTGGGTAATTGAAGGCTAAGTAAACACAAAAGGATGAAGCATAGGTTAAGATGGATGGGCTAGCGCTGCCTAAACCTAGCCTGTAGTGTTGCTGTTGTAGGCACATACTGTTTTTTTGGTAGTGAATGGTGATAATGAAATAGAGCATTAAATAGGGTTTAAAAATGACCTCGCCATAGAGGAAATTATGAAAAAAGGCAACAGAAACATACTCGGTTAGTTACTTTTTTATGCAACGCAGTTTGTTTTTAGTCTAGATTGCACCTTTCGACTGTTGGAGGTATAGAAATCAATCGGTAGTTAAAAGAGGTGCCTAACATGGTGTTCTCTCAGCTGTGCAATGTGGGTGGTAATTTGCTCCATTTCAACAAGTACTGTTTAATATCTAGTGATGCTGAATGGACTCTTACCAGGCCAGTTGTTTGCTTTGGTTACCTTAACTTCTCAGTAATATAATGTCAGTAGATGAAGGGTATATTGGGGCCAATTTGGAAACCAAGTTTTATTTATTTTGTACTGGTAGGCTACTTCAGGGAATTTCAAGAGTGAATGCAATTTGGCGCAATTTGAACTTTGTGTTGAAGTGTGTGTGTGTGTGTGTAAGTGTGTGTGTGTGTGTCTGCGTTTGTACTAGTTTGTGTTTTTATGTGTGTGATTACTATAACACCCAAGACCACGACTGACCTAATACATCACTGTCTTCACAAAGTCACCTTTCCAGGAATGAAGAATAAAAGTCTTACTTTAAGATTGACACCCATGGATTTTTTTTTATTCTATATGGGTTCTGAATGGGTTCCATGGGCCTGAAGGACACTTGACGCTTGTTCAACCCATAAATATCCATGTAGTCATTCAGTCATTACAGAAATTACCAAAGCTGCAGTAATGTGTACGGCTGCATGTGTTTGCACCCGTTGGCTCTGGATGTGATGTCACAGGTCTACGCATTAGGCTGGTACTCTTAGGTTGGTCTGCAGTCCCAGAATGCTATGCACTTTGGAGCACGGGTATGTTCCTCTATGGCCACTCCTTACAGGGACGACCCACAGCCTGTCTTTGTGTGTGTGTGTCTGTGTGTGTGTGTGTGTGTTGCCATCAACAATTTTAATTGCAAAGAATATCATAAATATCCTACTTGCATAGCGTGATAATGATCCATTTATATTCAAGTTGAAATGTACTATAAAAAAAACCCTCTAGGGTCAGTTCCAAGACATAGCAAAATCCAATTTGAATCATGTTTTGTAACAAACATCACATGTAAGAGTACAGCAAGGTACCAAACATATATCCAAAATGAATCTAACAGTCAAACTGGAAAGGCCAATTGGATCCTGAAAGATTGGTTCCAAAATATAATCGATATGAATTGTATTTTTTGAAATTATTGGATTCATTTCAGAACACGTGTTGTTGGCTCTGTTATCAAGACCGTGATTTACATGCTCTCTCTCTCTCTCTCTCTCTCTCTCTCTCTCTCTCTCTCTCTCTCTCTCTCTCTCTCTCTCTCTCTCTCTCTCTCTCTCTCTGTGTCTCTCTCTGTATCTCTCTCTCTCTTTCTCCCTCTCTCTCTCTCACACACTCACACATACACACTCTTCACAGACTGAGAACTTCATGGGCATTATTATGTGTAACAACTATATGCAACAATTCAGAAAGATGCATAACTCTACATGCAATCAGTTAGGTATTTTGTATTGTTATTTTTTTCATTTCCTTTAATCTCACTAATACTAAATTAAGTTGCATGGGTTTTTTGTGGCACATGGGGTTTATATGATCGAACTACATGGGAATGTGAGCCGATGTTCGTGTAGGAAAAACAGTGTTCCGGTGCCAGAGTATACTTTCTTTTACGTTTGTGCAGTGGACCTCTTTTTGATGCTGCTGACTGAGTTCATTTCAAGTCTTAATCCAACATGACGTGTCTGTTTTATTTTTGTGTGTATGTACAAGGCATTGCCAACCTGTATACCTCAAGACTGTGTACATGGTCTGTAAGATCATTACTATTCACACAGAGAAAAGGACCATGGACACGATGAAATGGAATTTTTTTTAATTTATTTTTTTTTCATGCTATTTATTATTGTGATCAGTTATTCTGGAAGGTTTCTGTTGATGAGTAGCTGAAGCTCAAAAAGTGCCAAAGGGATGCATGACATGGGTCCTGTTTCTGTTTCACATTTTCCTGTCCTCTCTGAGAAGTATTTATTTGCCGACTGTGAGCTGAGGCAATCGCATCAATAAATTTCAAGTCATGATTTCAAATCTCCTTCTGTCTTTGTTATTACTGTATCTGGAAACATATAATCCAAAGTAATATCAGATTTATGGAATTTGGTGGATGTTTTTGTCCAAAGCACTTTACATTACCTTGTATTTTTAGCACTGGTGGCAACAATGGGCAACAAACTAACTGGCCAATTTTAGTGCTGCTTTACCTGTTGAGCTATACAAGATAACATCAACTACTTTATTTCTAAAATCAGTATGTCTGACTGGCATGGTGTTTTTGAGGAGATATTTTCAAATTATAACTTAATTATTTGACAGGTGTGTGGTTGCCTGGTGTGCCTAATTGGTCTTTGTAATTTAATATTTAAATTCACTTTAATCTCATAATTCAAATCCTCTTCCGCACGAGACAACCACAATGGAGATCAATAGTCCCTCTGGTCACCATGGATATTAAATTACAAAGACCAATTAGGCACACTAGCCAACCACACCCCTGTCTAGTAATTGTTATAATTTGATGAGGCCCTAATCCTCTTGGACCTCGTGTTGACAATCACTGTTTTGTTTTGTTTTTTACTGGTTCACAACCACTCAAGCATGGATTTTTGGATTGAGGACATCAAATGTGGAACTTGTGCTCTCAAACAAGACCGCTTTCAGCAGGTGGCAGTGTCTCATGAATGGCCAAAGCAACCATAGGATTTGATTGTAGAAATTCTTGTTTCATTATCATCCCATGTTGCTTTAAGGAGTAAGATGCACTTAGGCATTCTTTGTAGTTTGAGTTTTACCTAAATGGATGGAGAATTAAATCATTTTTATCTATACTTCCTACTTCCTTCCTGTGGAGCGTTCATATAAATCGAATATAAATCATTTATATTCATGGGTAAAAGAAAAGCCATGGAAACAGACAACAACAACATTTAATAATAATAATAGCCTACATGTTTTGGCTACAGCATTGTTTTTGCCAAAGTTAAAAAGAGCAACAAACAAACATTAAACAAGCAGCTGCACTGCTGGCTCTATTAAAGGCTGTTTCGCAGAACAGACAGTGCAAGGCTACTATCATAACAATCTACCTATTGAAAATAATAAGCGTGAAATTCCACTCAACTGTTCAGCGAGCATTAAATATCTAGGCCTACAACCACCAAAGTGAAGCTAAAGGACAACAGATATAGTTTCTTACTGCTGGCTCGTTAAGGTGCAGGCTCACTAATGAGCCATTACCTTTATGAAAAAATACTTTTCAATTGAGTCTTAAGAGGAGATAGGTATTTAAAATTATGAAATTATGTTTCAAACTGTACATCATAAGAATGACATTTGTAAAACTTATTTTTGGAGCGGATTTCTTTTCTTCTTTTAAAACAGTAGCCTAGTTAAAGTGCTGCTCCAGACACAAACCTTTTCATGTCAAGGACCCTTGAATTGATAGGGCCAATGCCTTAAACCACATTGTTTTCTAGTGTGAATCTAGTGAGTGACATAGGCCTAAATATGAAATTAAACTAGTCCCCCTGGAACTTCCTCACGGACCACTGGAGGTCTCTGGACTGCATTTTGGCAACCGCTACATTAGCCTACATATCTACTGTTCACCTAAACCTGTGTCTAAACCAGCTTTTCCACAGCGTCACGAGAGCCGCACCTCCTCCCCGTGTTTCTTCAGGTAATCTCTCAATCACATGCTGCCTTCAGGTACTGTGGGAAACACTGTAATTACGAGTTCAACGCACGTGCATGACCCGACAGTGGGGGTGGTGGTAGTAGTCAGGGTTGGGAGTTGGGACCATTCATGAATTGAATTGAGAATGCATGGTAAATTCCAATTCAACAATGTCAGGAAAACAGAACTGAATTCCATTAAATTCCATTAAATTCCACTTCAAACATTTATGAATCAAATAAATTTAAACAAATCAAACACATTC
The DNA here is from genome assembly GCF_048128805.1 of Centroberyx gerrardi. NCBI lineage: Eukaryota > Metazoa > Chordata > Actinopteri > Beryciformes > Berycidae > Centroberyx > Centroberyx gerrardi. Next base: position 13,159,480 of record NC_135998.1, on the reverse strand, counting down.
AGTCATAATGTATGTATTACGGTTACATGTTATGCATCAAATAGGCTACCACCTGACAGGTACTTTAACATTTTATGATATTCAGTATTGATAATATACTGTATAATACTATGTGTAATAAAAATGTGTGGATTTTTTTCCAATTCCAATTCCAGTTCCTCAGTTGAATTTCAATTGATAAATTCATTCATGTATTGACCCCAACCCTCATAATAGTAAATAAGACGGTGACAGTGGGAATTTCCAATGATATGTGAGCTGCCAAAATGTGACACTTATGGAGTGGAGAGCATGGACAACATGTCAACAACTGATAGTAAAAGTGATGTAGGCCTATTTAATTATTAGCCTATGTTATTGTTTGGCATTCCTATGTGAATAATTAGGCGAGTAATGTTGTAGCCTATGTTTAATTTTCACACTTTGTCTAACTTTTAGTCCATTAGGCCCTACATGGCTGATGCCTGATTCCATCACCGCAGCACAAAGTAGTAGCCTACTGTGCTGCTTGATTTCCAAAATAAAACAGCAGCAACCACAAAACTACTTTGTTACAGCATCCATTTTTTTTAAATTATTTCTGACCAAAAGCATTTCAATGTGCAATAAGTCTTATAGTATATGAAACAGAGAGCTCCCCCTCCCCCTATTTCCTGGCACCACAAACGTTATTATATTGGCCTTAATGAAAAAGTCACAAGTTATGGCCTACTGTTAACTTCATGTAAGGTTTATTTGTACCAAATTACACACAAACCCAAAGTGCTGTTATAACACTGAGATAAAATGTAGGTTTTGTGATGAGTAGCCTAGTTTCTTTTTTGCGATCAAATTTTTATTGATTTTGATATCAATTATCAGAATCAGCAATACATCAAAGAAAAGAAAGTAACGGAAAAGAAAAACACAACAATAATGAAAACAAAACAAAACCATCCCCACCGCGGATCCCCTCCCTCCCTTCCTCCCCCACCCATCCATCCGAAAAACCACTCCCACCCTCCCACCCACCCGCCCACCCAGAGTAGCCTAGTTTCTGAGATGAAACCACTTTGCTTCAGGTCTGCACCAGATCAGCTGCTATGATAATGTGTTATGCATGGCAGTGCTGTCTCTCCCTGGTGCAAAATTGTATGAAGAGATCATGCATGAGGATTAACTTCCACTTTTGCAGACTGGAATTTGGGCCAGTTTTTTAATATTGACTGGTTTGTCTCCAAAATGTTAACTGTTTAATTGGCGAGCGTGTTTTGTGCCAACTTTGCCGACATTGAGGCTTTCCTCCCTTTCCTCCTCCTTTCCTCCATTTTACTCCGTTGTGACTCCGTTGTGCATCAGTCCTGGGCCTGTCGTTGGATTCTGATGGGTTTTGAAGTTGCAATGAAAAAAATCACGGTAACACTTTACAATAAGGGTCACTAAGTTAAGGGTTAGTTAATGCTTAATAAGCATTAACTAACCCTTAATTAACAGTTAACTGTGTAATTTACTAATGGTGTTCATGTTAACTAAGGTATTAATTTATACATTATTTAATAGTTTATAAAGATGACTATTAAATAATGTATAAATTAATACCTTAGTTAACATGAACACCATTAGTAAATGATTACGACACATTAGTTAACTGTTAATTAAGGGTTAGTTAATGCTTATTAAGCATTAACTAACCCTTAACTTAGTGACCCTTATTGTAAAGTGTTACCAAAATCACTAGCCATAATTAGCATTCTAGTATGTTATGGCTTTGTGAAGCGATAACCCAACATCCTCAGCATGGTTGTTAGTTAGCAAACTATGTTTTGAAAGTTCAGTAGTCCTAAAGCATTAAAATATGTCATATGTCATTTCTACTTAAATTATTTCACACATTTTAAAAACAGAACGATTGGCAAACAAGATCCGAAAATCCCATTCCGCTGCAGGCGAAAATGGATCCATATAGAACCCGAAAGCCCCGAAATGACGACAACACTACAGAGGAGTTTGGGGAGAGAAGTCTTGGCAGGCCTACATAGCCTACTGCAGCCACTCAAGGTATGATGGGAAATGATGTTGTAGGCTACTTGATCTCCATGATGTTAAACCTGTTTGTAGTTGAATTGCCCTCAAATTCTGTAAGTGGCAACATATGCTGTAACATATTGGGAAGTCAGAACAATAAATTGGCTAATTTGCTTATACTATTTTGCAATTTATTCTGTATAAAGCAGCAAAGTCTATACTGGATGTGAAGTTGACTTTACCACCAATGGAATAAATTTAATCCATAGTAGGCTATTCCTATGATGTACAATTTCCTTCCAGTAGCCTATGGTGCTTTACCATATACACATCTCATTGTCTGTGGCTGTCATTTTATCATAATTGCGTGTTAATTGATTACAATCACCTGTTGCTTCCCTACCAAGAAGGCCGTGTGGTGACGTAACAGGATACCATGAATACTTGCATGGGTAAATGACGGTGTCTATGACGGTGTGTCGTAGGAGTTTACGAGCAGACCGTGAAGGCAGCATGCCTCCCCCTCCTCCCCGCCCCCCCGCCTGGAGCTCCGCTATCTTTAGCCCTGCCGCGGATTACACGGTGCGCAGTGTGGATTGACTGCGCTCTGGCGCTACCTGCTAACACCTCGACTCTTCGGTTGCTGCTGCGTAAAATCATTTTTGTCTTAAGTCGTTTAGAAAAAGAAAAAAACGTGGGATGGGGGAATGACAAAACCCCCGCGTCCCCCCGTCGCCGGCTCTCCGCTCCTAAGAAACCCCGAGGATGCTGCTCTCGAGTCCGCGGAACGAACCACAGCGCCGGGCCTCGCTGCTGCTGGCCGGGGTCCTGCTGTGCATCATCTTCGCCAATGTCTGTGCTAGGCTTCCAGGTAAACACACACACACACACACACACACACACACACACACACAAGACAAACCAAGACGAGCTCAATTTGAATCTACCATATTGTCATATCAATAACCTTTATTGGGACATCGTTAAGCTCGTGGCAGTTGACAAACAGCAGCACAGTAGGCTATTCATTTAAAGAGGAAACATAAAAAAAACTATAGTATTCAGTAAGACACGTGTGTTTTGATTTACTTTCTTCGTGTTGTTGTTAATTTTGCTGTTTATGGAGACCTGACACAACGGGATGTCCCATAAGTTCAACTGGCCATTCTGGTCAGGTTAAACAAGGCTGTCTTTGTGGCGGTGACAAACAAGGAAAAGACAGTGGAAAAAACATAACAAAACACGAATTCCTTTCCTGGTTACTTAAGTTCCTCGGTGCATTTCCTTGTAGCTTATGGACTCCTTTAAAAAAGCCTGGCAGGTTCATTGTGTAAGAGAAACACCTGTGAATTTAATAAAACATGTATCAGCTGTAATAGGAGATATAGGGAACAGCAGGATACATTTAATGGAAGAACATCATAAAAGAATGTATGTTGTTAGAGAGAGAGAGAGAGCTGAGAGAGAGAGAGAGAGAGAGTGTGTGTGTGTGTGTGTGTGTGTGTGTGTGTGCGTGTGGTGATGGGTATCTGTCTACATAGTGATTGCTGTCTGGTAGCTGTAGATTTGAGCTGGGGAGATAATCTGCCCCTCAGCTTTTAACACAGAAACCCGGTGGGAGAGCCAACAGCTGGTCTCTCTTTAGCCATCATCTGGTGGGACACACACACGCACACACACACACACACACACACTCACATACTCATGTAGCGCTGCTGCATATTTGCTACTATGGCCTGGGCACAGATTCACCTTTAGCCCGTGTGAATATTTGATTTTTTTCCCACCAAACTCGTCCTCATGGTAGCCTGCTCTAGTTCAGTGTGATACTCTAATCCAGTGAAGCCTATATGCATAAAATCAAAATGGTGTGTTCAGGGGTCCAATTTGCTCATGCATAACAAGGAGGATGGTGGGGGACGTGACGCAGTGCTCACAGGTGTTTTTCCCCAACTATCTATATTGAAAAAGGCAGGTGGTTCTCCGTAATAATCATTTGCTTCAACGATACTGTCAACTTTTCATCCCCTGACAAATCTTTCAGTATATTCAACCTGGGCAAACTTGATCATATCATTATTTACTCCCCAGTTCTTTTTTTCAAGTGCTGAAAAACAAAATTGTACAGGAAAATCTGTCTGTACATGCAGTGCTATTCATATTAAAATCATAATATTCGGCAGAAGAACTGCAGTATGTCAGTATTGTGGAGACATGAAATGAATTTCAGGTGATTTTGCTGTTGTGGAGAATGAGGCAAATCATCACAGTCTTACCTTGACTGGTGCTCTCTCCCTTCAACAGCTCTCATTCTGTATAAGACTTATTCAGAGCTGTTTTTGTTCTTGTCTTACACGTTCAGAAGAAAAATCAAACATGTTTGGTGATGTCAGTAGTGTTAGGCCTTTGCTAGTGTGTGGTGTGTGATGTGTTTGGGACATGACACATATTACTTTTAACACGTCGTGTCAGTGTGTGCCGTTCACATCTGTTGCGTTCAAATAACAAAACTAATGTGTGGAAAGTGACTCAAGAAACAGGTGATTACAGCTCATTACATAAATAAGCTCTGTAGGAATGTTGCGTCATATGTGATTTTTAAAGATCATATATTATGTAGCCTACACCTCTAGAATAAAAAAAGATGATTTATTAGGGATGGGACGATATATCGAAATTCAATATATCGCAATACAAAAATGCGACAGTTTCGTATCGTGGGGCAGAAAAATGAAACACGATTTTAGCTCCATTTTATTCTGCTGTAGTAATGAGACGGCTTGACCATCACAATTTCACAAGCTCTCCATCCAAATTATATTGTTTGAACTTTGTAATGACATTTTTTACATTGTTGTTTGCATTCTAGCAAGCCAATGTCATTGCTAGAAAGATTTGTGGCTCAGAAATAGACATAATTCTGCACAGTCAGACTTTGATGTCATTGAGCTTTTATTTATTACATCGTATCGCGGTTGTATCGAATCGTGAACCCCATATCGCGTATCGAATTATATCGTGAGATAAGCAGATCGTCCCGTCCCCTCCCTTCAAGACTGCTGTTGAAGTTGAGACGTGAATTGTTAAATGTCTGGTAGGCTGAAGTCTACAGTACTTAAACAGCTCATCCACTCTTGCAGCTTGAGAGTGTTTGCTTATGCCTCAGAGGCAAATGTTGCCGGTCTCAGGATGATTTTGCTGGAATGTGTCATCGGCCCTAAGTGCATGATAATCAGGCTGTTGATTCAGCAAACATGGACACCTCATCATATGTAAGCTCGTCAGAAAGCTTTCACAGAACATGGCGTTCTCGGGATGGAAATGATCAAAAAACATCCATAAACCCAGTTGATTACATAAACTGTGTTAAGACTCAGAATTAATAACCTATATATGTGGAATTTGTTGTATAAATCAGGCTTAGTGGGGCACATACTTAAAAATATTATTTCAGATTGAATTGGCAGCACTTGAAAAGTCATCTTACTCATCTGGTTTCCTGGTTTCGCAGTAGAAACAGCAGCCTCTCATCTTCTCTGCATCTTAACTTCCTCATTATTGTCCTTCAACCTGCTTGTTATTGTGCTGCTCTCTGTTTAAATGCCAGGTTTGTCATTCACCAAAACCCACGTAGCATTTGGTGTGATCATTATTCAGAGAGCATCTGCCTCTGGCCTTTTTAGTTTTGTGTCACGCAGGGCTTACATTTTTAACGGTTACACATAGAGGTGTTTATATGTGCGGTCTCACTCGCTCTTTCACTCTCTCTCTCTCTCTCTCACACACACACACACACACACTGACCCAGGTGTTTTTCAGACCAAGCACCTCTTTGCCCTGCAGCGGCAGGATTATTTATCTGCCTCGCAGTGGGAAGTGAGAGCGCACAGTGAGCCGGTGGGAAAGTCAGGTGGAGCGACACACGCACAGAGCCAGGCGACACGTAGACCGGTGACATGTAGACCACTGACTCAGAGACTCAGAGACTCAGAGACTTGGCTTGTGCATTGTGATTGGTTTCCTTATGTGACTGGAGATTCAGTGTTCCTGCTATGTGTTTTTTTAAAAATCTGATCTTGGTTAGATGGGGTTAAAATCAGATATTTTTTTCTCCAGACGAAAAAATTCTCACTTACTAGTAGTGCTGAAATGATTAGTCGATTGACAGAAAATGTATAGTTTTAGTGATTTATCAAGTGAAAATACCAAACATTTGCTGGTTACAGGTTTACAGATCCTTTGCTTGCTTTTCTCAGATTCATGTCATTATGAAATTAATACTTTGGGGTTTTTTTTGGCTGCTGGTCAGACCAAGTAAGCAATTTTAAGATTTACTTTGTCATTTGTCATTATTTTTGGACTAAATGATTACTCGATTAATCAATAATGAAAATAATCGTTAGTTGCAGCCCTACTTACTAGAGTGACGAACATAGGATCAGTTACAGGTTGATGAGCAGTCAGGAGACATCAGCACTGATGATCTAGCTGGAATGAGGAACAAGGCAGAGGACCAGCTAAAGCTTTAATGTGGAAGTTTCCAAAACTGTAATGAGTAATTCTGTGGGTTGCAATGTTATTTCAGTGCTACCTGAAGATGTTGAAACAAATGCTCATCACTGGGAATATTCCAAATTGATAATTATGCATGTGCAAAGGGAACCATGTTTCTTTGTTTTGTTTTTCTTTATGTTTGACAGGCCGTACATTACTTTGGCACCTTTGTTTGATGGCTTATTTTTGATATATTCAATTTGAAATAGGCTCAACCCACTGCTTATGTGGTCTTTGAGGGAAACTGACGTCACCAGTGTTCACCAGAGAGAGAGAAGGAAGATTGGAACGCAATTATATGGTGGTGAGCATCATACTCAAATTACACAACAGCCAGGAAGGACTTATCGTTATTATTGATCTGCCCCATATATGCCATTGTGGTCCTTGTCCTTTCAACTTATAGGTCTATAGGTATAGACTGAAAAGAAGAAAAGAAAATAAGTGGTCAGCCACGGCCTTGTTGCTGTGGTAACTTTGAAGCTCTCTCTCTCTCTCTCTCTCTCTCGTCTCTCTCTCTCTCTCTCTCTCTCTCTCTTTCTCTCTCTCTCTCTTCCTCCCTCCCTCCTGGCCTGGCCAGTGGGTTTGTCCCACAGGAGAACATAATGTTAGCTATACAGACCTCCTGGAAATGAGAGGGCCAGTATTGATCAACACATTTACAGACATTTGACCAAACCAGAGCCTGCACAGTTTTAACCATTTCCATGTGGAATAAATCACATCATCTTTCATTTAATAGACTTACTCCCAACTTTTCTCATCAATTTTAGTGCTACCTTTGTCACCACAACTAACTGTTGTACTCTAATGTCATTTACCAGCCAAATATTGTGACAAAATGGAACGAATCAGAAATCTGCCTGCATATGTGGTCACAACCACATATGCACCAAAAGCACACTTTTGCACGTACATGTTTGCATTTGTCTATAGCCACATCTTCACCGAGACTGGCAGTGCCTTTGTTACCACAGCACACAATGCTAATTTGGCAAAAATACTGAAAGTGCCATAGAGACCAACAAACAGAAAGATAGATGAAAAGGAACAAAAGAGAGAGCAGAGTGCTTTTGTTTGCCACCTACATGCTGTCATGGTACAAATCCCTTAAAGCTTTGTTCTGTTTGCTGCAGGTCGTCCTGCTCTGCTCTGCTCTAATGATAATGGCACAGTAATTATCCTGTGTGTAATGGGTTATAAACGTCATTGTCAGACATGACAGAAATTATTGCAACAGAAGAGAGGAGTGACAGATGCAGGGAGGGGTGAGGAAGAGAGGGAGAGTAGTCAAAGGGAGAGGGAAGACTGACCTGTTCCACCTCCCTTATAAAAAAATTCCACTCCATTGAGGAAAACATTATTTTACTTCTCTGAATCACTTCCTTTTCACCTTCATCTCTCTCTCTCTCTCTACTTGCATAGCTACCAGTCTGCTTCCTGCCTCACCATACAGTGTGTGTGTGTGTGTGTGTGTGTGGAAACCAGGTTGAAACAAACAGCTGCTCTTCATGCCCCATTTTCCGCCAAGCGTGGCAGAGCAATTTCACATGAAGAAGTCATTGCACCAGTTTATCGTGAGAGAAACTGACTGACACCTACGCAACACAGCAGCACCCTGTAACAGTCCGATAAGAGTTTCCAGGTATTTACTCGTCTAAGGCAGGGTCAGGGTTTTCTGTCTGTAGTCTGAGAATGGGAGCAGCCTGGATTGATACGGCGGCTTTTTCCACTGTGTTGTTAAACACTCAGTGAACGGTGAAGGTGGTGCTTTCAAGTGGCTGAGTGAGGATCTGTCTCTGTGACAAGAAGGTGCCAAATGATACTGAAACTCATTTGGGTTTAGCTTGTCACGGTCTGTCTGGTTCAAAGTTAGCGTCCCCACAGGTTTTAGAACGTGGCCAAACCTGGCTAAGGACCTAAATATATATAATAACCGATATACTGTAGATTTCTGGCCAAAGCTAGCCACAAGTTCTGATGTAAAGGATTAATAATTATTGGCTCCAAATATAATGTTTGCTGTATAGGAGGGAAAGTTTTGCCAACTGTTGGCTGTCTGTTTGCTGTCATCACGCTCTACTACTGAAACGACATACTAATCCCAGGTGCACAAGATGTTTTCAGTATTGTTTAATTCTGCTGTTCTTTGTTGAGCTGGCTAAGATGGCAAAAAACCAACACATTTCTACCTATCTCCTCAGCTCTTATTTCTTTCCCTAATACTAATCTATCATACAGGATCACTTTAAGATCACAGGAGTGTTTTGTTAAATCTGTTGTAGTGGCACCATTGCTCTCTATTATACTCATTATAAATTTCATTGGATAAGAGCATCAACTAGATGCCTAACATGTAAATGAAAAATGTCAATATAGATGCAAACCAAACCATACAATACGTTTGGCATTGTTTGTTTTTATTTGTGTTTTTGCCATGGGAGCATGGGAGCATAGCTGTGTGTATACTACATGTTCACACAAAAACACATACACAAATGCCACACACACACACACACACACACACACACACACACACACACACACACACACACACACACACACACACACACACACACACTTTATCCAGGTGTAAAGAGATGCTGTGACCTATCCAGTAAAAAATCCTCACCAGTCCTCACCAGTGTTGCCACTTAATGTGGAGTGTTTGGCTTACATCCTGTATGCTATCAGAGGGTCAGGAAGCATGCACAATGGGACCGCATGACCCTTCTGGCCTGCCCATTTCCTACTCCCTGTCTGTCTAATTCTCTCTCTCTCTCACACACACTCACACACACACACACACACACACACACACACTCGGCTACAAATTGGGTGACATTTGCTGTATTCTATCTCAGAAGGAGCAAAGATCAGTGTCATGCAATCAAGTTTGTGCGTGTATAAGGTATAAGCATGTGTGCGTGATTTTGTGTGTGTGTGTGTGCGTGAGAGAGAGACTCTGTGAATGTAGGTGTGCACAAGGCTGTGTCAGAATGCCACTGTTTGCTCCTCGGCCCTGCCAGCCTGGCAACAGCAGCAGCAGATGGTTGGGAAAGTCATTTTTCACTCGGCCCAAGGACTACCTGCTGAGTCCCTGAGTTACATAATGTTTTTTCACACCTCCATTGTCTTTGCCGATACCGAAATGACCTGGCGTACTGCTGAAATATTTTCTCTAGCTTATTTTTCTGTCTCTTTCCAGCCTTATGTTACTTTCCTTCTCTCTATCTCTCTCGCTCTCTCGCTCTTGCTGGTTATCACACTCTCTCCATCTTTCTGTCTCTGGGTCTGGCTGTTGTTCTGTCTTTCTCTCTCTCTCTCTCTCTCTCTCTCTCTCTCTCTCTCACTGTTTGGGCTCGCCAATTAGCGACAGTGCTGTGTGGGAGGCATGTTGACGCAAGGCCACCACCTATGGCGACTTGGCATTCACTTGTGTGGCGCCTTTGTCATAGCGGTAAATAGATTTGAGCGTTTCGTAGGATGCCGCCTTATTGTGACGAGGATCACGATGAGCATCTTCTAATGGTTCAGCTGTGCAGAGGGAGACGGGGCCACTGTGGAAGCACGAGTGCACTGAATTTGGTTAGATAATAATAACAGTGTGGTGCGGCTGTCCTTTCTGTCTGCTGGTGCAACAAAAGCATATTATTACAACTTTATATAACAAAAGTGTTTTTAAGATAACTGCTGCTGCTGACGTTCCTTCCCTGTTTCTCACTCACCTCTCTTTTTCTCACCATTCCCTTCCCTCACACTTTTATAATGAAGTGCTTAGGTGTAGGTGTAGGTGTGTGTCTGTGTGTGTGTGTGTGTGTGTGTGTGTATGTGTGAGCAGAATAATTATCGCTGTTCCCGTGGCTGCAATAGGTTCCACCACATTAACTTCCCACATGATGAATAGCAATGCTATACCGACCAATGGTGCCGAGACTCTACAGGCATGTTAATGAAGAGTGCAGATGAAAAATAGGACACCCTGCTTTTCCCACTTTCATAACAGTAATTAAATGCCTCTCCTTTTTTGTCTTAGACACCACTGATTCACTTATTTGGCAGATATAGCAAATTTCTAATTGCACTGCAAAAACTGACAAACTTGTTAGGTTATTTTGTCTTGTTTCCAGACTTATCAAGCTTATTTTAGGATTTTTTTTAGTATAATAAAATAAAGTGTGCACACCTGACCATTTCAGTCATGGGTGCTAGGAGGAAAAAAAGAGTAGTTAGTGAAATTGTCTTGGAGAAAGCTTCTTGTTTCAAGATTTTCTATGATGATTTCTTGAAAGAAGTCATTTTAGCATGTATCAAGTGAAATTTATTGAAACCAGCAGGATTATCTGCCAGTGCAGTGAGATAATTTGACTAAAGATATCATGAAATAAGCTTGATAGGTCTGGAAACAAGATAAAGTCACTTTAGTTGGCCTTTTATTGTGTATAATAACATGCATGCATATGTACACACAGGCACACATTTATTCCAAATTGATTCAAGTTAATCACTGGTCATATAATAAGTCTCGGTCAAGGAGGCTGAGATAGCAGCGGGTTGTTTGATCTGTGACTCGATCGCAGTCATCTGCACCCGATCCGGTCCCGCCGTCCTTGATCTTCACACACTTACCTGATCAAAGAGTCGCAAAAATGAGCTGAGGAATAATTTGATGAAAGGACCCGTGGATGAGGGGAGGAGAATGAAAGGGGCCAGACAGGGAGAGGGAGCGGATGAAGGGAACGAGGACGTCTAGAGGTTACAAAGGGCAGGAGACACGATGCCTTGGCAGTGTGTTTCGGAAGATAAAGTTCTTAGAAATTCAGCTCCGGCAGACTGGCAGGCCGGCTCCTGCGGCTCGACCTCTTGCTTGGAACAGAGTTGTCAGCGGTGCAGCTTGATTCGGCAATGTGAGAGTGATGTTGCAGGCAGCATAGATGGTTTTTTTTGGCTAGTTTTCTAGTAATATAGGGCAGGTCAACACTGCTATGTTAAGTAAGCCTTTTTGTTGGGTAACTAAGTGCTGGTTCCTCAGCATAACAGTGTTTTTTCTGGTTGTTTATGAAAATCCAGTGGACTGGGTTATAGAAGTAACCTGGGAAATCAACATCCTTTCTGAAACAATGGGTTTATATAACCCACATGTGTTGAATGGCTAAGATTTTATTAATTATAGGGTGTTATGGGAAGATTGAATTCCTGATGAACTCATTTTGATGATTTCTGTCTCTTTTGGCATTGGGGCGGGGTATCGGCACTTATCTCCCGATTTGATTTCGATTCACAAGGTCCCAATTCGAAATTGATTTGATTCAATATTGGTTAGATATGAAAGAAATTCTCTGAACTACACAGGGAAACCTCTATAATATGGTGCTTTAATAAAAAGGTTAATGTTTAACATTGACAATGGGAGGAGAGGAGGCCCGCTACAAATAAAGTTTTGCGTAAATCTACACACATCCACTGAAAAACGGCATAGATTAAAAGATTGATCTCTGGATTTTAAGAATCAATATCAGATTGTCCAAATGAAAGCAATTGATCGGAAAATCGATATTTTTACCCGGCCCTATTTGGCATTATTTATAATGTCAGGAGTTAACAATCCAATTTTTGAAGATGGAGTGGATAATAAAGAAGCAAAAATATATGCAAGATGAGCAATTAGGCAGCAGGACCACAGCAGGAGGAGGAGACAAGCCTGCAGCCAGGCTGAGGCTCCAGCAGCAAAGCCCAGCCTGCGGGAAACATTCAGCGAGACTGGGGAGAGGAGGGGAGCTGCCAGTGGGAGACTGGCTTACAGAAAAAACTGATTCACTCATTTTCAAACATAAGCACACACTTATGGCATACACATGCACACAGACACGTGCACAAGGCTTTATTCCTCTCCTCCCTCACTCACACACACACACACCTAATACACACAAGGTACCACAAGGACACCTCCGAGCAGAATAATCTATTTCCACGGTCACACGTTTCCTCTCTGTGGTCAGGTCACGGGGGTTGAGATAAAATGGGGATCAATAAAAACGTGGAAAGATCAGACGAAGGGTTTGAGATCCGGGGGGAAAAGAAAGAAAAGGGACGTGGCAGGTAAAAATAGAACAGAAGCCACGAGAGTTGAGAGAGAAACAGGAGAGAGAGAGAGTGATGGAGAGAGAGAGAGAGAGAGAGAGAGAGAGAGAGAGAATAATCTTGGACATAATCAGGAATCAGGAAGCTCGGCTCGTCACACGTAAGTTGGCAAAGAGGCAGAGGAGGTGAGACATCACTTAAACTTAGATGTGATGGAGTTGTTGCTAGGCAGACTGTGACTTGAAATAACTGCCATCAAAGATAGTCAGGGACTTGTCTATCTGCATTAGTTAGTTTTGTGGCCATGTGATTCATGACTTGAGACATTGGCTTTTCTACGCACTTGTGTCAGAAACCGTGAATATGCCATTCACTATAGCCACAAGTATTTCACACAAATTAGAAATGCACATGCTCTCATATACCTAACCTCTCTCTCTTTCTCTCTCTCTCTACCTCTCTCTCTTTCTTTCCCTCTCTCTGTATCTTTCACACACACAGAAACAAAAACAAAGCATCTCAGATTACAGATGCGTCACTCTGCTGCTCATTCCCTGAGGCATCAGTCTAATCAATGACATAAAGAGATGTGGACTTGTGTGTCTGTGTCCCTGTGGTGTATTTGTGATGATGTGTGGGTGTCCCTATATGTTTATGTGTGTGTGTGTGTGTGTGTGTGTATCTCTGTGTACATTTGTTTTGCTGTCTGTGCACACACTCGTGCATGCCAGGGTTGTTATACCCTGAAACAGTACAGCAACTTATCTAGAGTGGAGCAAGTCGAGTTGGGAATCTCTACTGATGTAAACTGTCTATGTAAGTGGGCGTTGTTGTTGTTGAATGTAACTTCTCTTCCAGTTCATTTTCTTTTTCTTCCCCCTGTATCTAAACTCCCATCGGCTGTTGCCAGTGTCACTCTCAGATTTCAGTCTTGGTGAATCTTGGACCGCTTCACGCTACACAAAACCGACCAGACCAACCCGACTAGCCCAGAATCCATTAATTTTTTTATTTTACATGTTTTAATTTAGTACAGTTTTCGTTTTTCACCGTCTCGTTTTTATTTTTAACTCAGTTTACAACAGTGTTTTTAGACTCCTAGTTTTCGTCTTAGTTTACGATAATAACCTTGGTGCGTGCAAAACAAACCTGTGTTTATGTGTGCATAGGCACAAGACCCAACACAATGTCTGTGTTTGAAGATCCTCCTCTCCTCGATGCTTCAAATTGACTTAGCCTACACAGATTGTAAATGAGTTCCAGTCCTCCATCCCTCCTCCATCTCTTCTTCATCCTCCAGCTCTCCATCTCAGCACAGCAGCTCCTGCTGTAGCTCACGCCCCTCCTGATGTTAGAGGCCTTGTTGCCATGGAGGTTGTTATGGTTTCTCCTCCAGCAATCTCCTGTTATGTGTAATTCTCTCTTCTCTCTTATTTAACAGATTGAAACAATCTAGTAAGAAAGGACCAAGGACTGCCTTTTCTTGTATGAAACAAACAACAACAAATTAAAAAACCCAGAAGAAACAGGAAGGTTTTTCAGCCTTGGATGAAAAATGTGCCTTATAGCACCTCATTCAGCATTCACTGGTTGAGATGTTCTAGTTTAACAAAGGAGATTGTCAGAAAATGAAGTGCTGTTTTCTTTTGACTTTCCTTTGAATCACAGGGTTTGCATGTCAAAAATGTCCCTACCCAGTTCAGCCTGACTTTTAGAAAAGTTTGAGTTGTAATGTTGCCACTGTTGTGCGTTTTTCTGGAGGAGGTTGAAGACTGGAGTCCACTCAAGCACAATGCAAAGACTAAACAACACTGGAAAACTGTGAAAGTAAGGCCCGAAATATTTGGATGCTCATCATTTTCTCTAAGTAGTCAGAAAAACACATGTGTGGACTATCTAAGAGTTAATCTGTTGTCCGGTGGGATGAGGCCTCTGCCAGAATGCTCTTCCCCTTCCTGTGTGCTTCCTGTGTAGCCGCATCACAGAGCTAGTAATGAAAACACGCTAATGGAAAAATTTGAAGAAGCAGCAGACTTGTTTGTTTAATTCTGTGGAGCATTTGAAAGATTTACAGATAGTTTGTCTAAAACATCTTCTGGATGTTCTAGCTTGTTTGCCCCCTGGCTGCGGCAAAGATTTGATATTCCAAACATGGCCCGCTGTCTGCAGTGAGCTCAGGTTGTTTTGTTGTGTTTCTCTTTAAAATGCTTAGATAACGTCTGTAACTCTCTTAAATGGAGTTGTTTTAGCTGTGATTTGTCCATTTTCACAACACTCGTCTCATTCGTGCCGGTTCCTCCATCAGAACAATTTCCCCCTGACACTATTCTGAAAGGGCAACGTTACAGCGCCCCGACGAGTGTGACTGGTTTAAGAGATAACAACCCAGAGGAGCACTGTGGAGAACGGACTACCTAAGGGTTAACAGGCAGGACAGACCCTGCATCCGCTACCTTCCCAGCTCATGTTGCCTTCTGTCTGTTATACCAGATTCATTACCTGCTGTGCCGTTCACCTTTAGCTCTCCCGCTGTGCTGCGCTGGGTTCATTATGCGTTCTGATACTGGCCCGGTGCTCTGCCTGCCCTCTCCTACCAAACACCCCTGCTGCGCTGCTGTGACCCACTTCTTTCTGTGTGTGTGTATATCTCCATGTGCGTGTGTGTTGAAGCCAGCGCAGAATTATAGCCCGATGGCAAAGGCAAGAAAAAAACAAAAACAGTGTTTGGGGTTTGCTTTTGTGTCAAACCTGCAGAAATTGGGTTAAATGACTGTCTGACCTGATTGCAGGCAGATCTGTGTTAAAGGGTAGTTGCAAATAACTTTGGTTTAACCTACTTGGAGCAGCAGGCAGGTGGGGTTTGCCACATCAGGACAATTCAGATAGTGTCAGATAAGTTATCAATTACATAAAAGAATGCTAAATTGACTTTCAAACAGTGTGAACTTTGCAGTCCTACCTGGCCTCACCCATCTGTTTCTCTTAAGCAGGTTATGACAAATGCTGAGAATTATTTGCAGATACTGTTTGACCCAGGACTGACTGGAACCAGTGAAGCTGTCATGTAACTCTGTCGTTAGCAGACCCTCTGTCCTAGGGCAAGAGTTTTGTTTTTATTTACTGTGTCTACGTGTGAGACAAAAGTGAGAGAGTGCATGTTGTAGCAAGCCAAAACAAACCATTCAAACTGCTATTTAAAAAAACGTTTACACATAAACACTGATAGATATAGAAAATGCATAATAGGCCTATGTCATGCAATGGTAAGGGTCAGCAAAAATGTATAGGAAGCCAGTAATTTGAATTAGTAGTGCTGCTGAAACAATTAATTGATTAGTCGTTTGACAGAAAATTAATTGTTTATAATTTTGATAATCGATTAATTGTTGTAGACATTTATCAAGTAAAAATACCAAACATTTGCTGGTTACAGCTTCACAAATGCTAACATGCTTTCTTTTCCCTGTTTCATATTATTATAAAATTAATACTTTGGGCTTTGGTTACTTGTGATGGATATTTGTCGTTATTTTTGACATTTTATAGACTAAATGATTAATTGATTAATCAAAAAAATAATCTATAGAGTATTTGATAATGAAAATAATCGTTAGTTGCAGCCCTAGTTTGAATAGCTAAGCTGTAATCATGGTCTTGGCCGATATAATTGTCAGTAACCTGTACTGTATGTACACTTTTTTAATAAGTTGGCAGTGGTGAGCAGCTTGGCTCCCTGGTCTTAATATATTACACAGTACTTCATTCTGCACAGTGAAAGGTTTGTCATTTTACTGTCCAGTCAAAAGCATCTTTTTTGTAAATCAAATGCAATCAGCCTCAGTCTGGTTCACAGTGGTGTGAACCTGGATACTAATGAAACTCTCCCTCTCCCTCTCCCTCTCTCTCTCTCTCTCTCTCTCTCTCACCCAGCTGGCAGAAAGTGTCCTCAGCGTCTAGACTGCGCCCGTGAGGGGCGCCACTTCTGCAAGTCTGGCTCCACCCACTGTGGTCCCTGTCTCACCCCATTGGAGGAGAACGAGGAAGGACGCTGTGTGGTTAGGAGGCACCATCCCCATGGTATGAAGAAAAAGACACATTGGCACACACACACACACACACACACACACACACACATAAGGGCTGTAGCCAAGACCACCGTAATCGAGTCCAAGTCAAGTCCAAGACCAGGTCCAAGTCCAAAAGGGGTCGAGACCAAGTCAAGGCCGAGTCCTGAACAAATCGAGTCCTATTCAAGTCCAAAATGGAAATAAGCGATAAACTGGGTGCCTTTCTAAATGCAAAAATGGTAATTAAGGACTTTCTTCATTTTCTCTGGATGAACAGAGATGTAGATTAGATGTATTAAACTCTTCAACATCCAGTGACAGGACGAAAAGTGCATTGGAATGCATTTTATTGGAGATCGGGTGAAAAAAAAGCATGTTGTGCATCTTTTGAAAAATCATACGCTGATGAAAAGTCGAGTCAGTGTAGTGGCTGAGACTAAGACAAGTCTGAGTGTTTCAGGGCTGTAGGACACACACAAACACACACACACACACACACACACACACACACACACACACACACAGCTACGCATTCTCTGATTTGTCCAGACACACATTCCATTTAATTTGAACACAGAAAAGCTGCAACTGCAGCTGGATTGATAATTTCACACTGCAAAATGGGAACTGAACTGATGCCGAAAGTCAGGGAGAGGGACGAGACACCTTTCCCAGAATTCCTTTCACTTTCACTCGCTCATTCACTCACTTTCTCATTTACTCCCATTCTTTCTCTGTTGTCCTTACATCTGTACTAACATTCATTCCCTGTCACTCCCTCCTTTCTTTTCAGTTGATCTCTCTGTCCCGTTTCCCACATCTCTCTTTTCTCTCTCCCTCTTTCTTTCAATTGCCTATCGATCCTGCGCTCTGCCTCTCCTTCCCTATCAGTCTTTACCCTTTTCCTCTTTTGTGTCTCGCTTGATCTCTTCTCTCTCTCTCTCCCTTTCAGCCTCTCTTTCAGTCTCCTTTAATTCTCTCCTTCTTCTTTCCAGATCTCTTCTCTCTCTCTCGTCTCTCCGCCTCCTTGTTGTGGTCACTCCCTTCCCTTGCTCGCCTCTCCCTCGTTCTCCCGTTCCCTCCATCCATATCTCTGACAACTATGGTGTGGTGCAGTCTGATCCTCTGTTTCTCTAATCCGCCCCTGCCCCTGCTGTCTGTGTAACACACACACACACACACACACACAAACACACGCACGCACACACACACACACACACCGCCCCCGCACACGGACGGCTTTAATCACTCAGATGACATGTATCTCTCTCTCTCTCTCTCCTTCTCTCTCTCTCTCTCTCTCCCTCTCTCTCTCTCTCTCGCCCTCCATCTCCATCACTCCAGATCCCTCACTTAATCTAATTTCATTCAGCGGAAGAGCCAAGCTGCGAAAATAAATCTTGTTTTTCAGATTTACATCACAAGGCACGCATGACATGTTTCAGGACGGAGCTATGGAAATTAGAGAGAGAGAGATAGAAATGTCCTGTGCACATGTGAGTGCACTCTCTTGCCTCTGTTCACGTGTGTGTGTGTGTGTGTGTGTGTGTGCCTGTATGTATTTATGTATGTGTTTCTGTGTGTGTTCTCTGCAGGATTAATAATTTAGCTGGGTCTGCAGCAGAAGATATAGACTTTGGCTTAAATTAGTGGTGGCAGCATGAGAGCGGGAGAAATAAATGTGAGAAGGAATGGAGAGCAGAGGAGAGAAAGATCAATATTCCAGCATTCGAAAGGAGAGGGAATGTTTATTGCAATGGATCTGTAGGATGTTTTGATCATTAGTATATGGACTTCTCATGTTGTTTGTGTGTGTTTTTGTGTGTTTGTGTGTGAAGGCTTGTACATTACATTACGTTATGCTGTTGTGTGTGTGTGTGTGTGTGTGTGTATGTGTGTATGTGTGTGTGATGTTGTGAATGCGTTAGACTGTTGGCCTTGGTTAAGCTCCCTAAAGTGGTTACATAAACCTCTGAGAGATCAGCAGAACTCACTGATCCACAAGGGAGACCAACTCTCTGTCTCTATTTCACACTGACATGCACACACACACACACACACACACAGAGGCTGGTGAAATGAACCAGATTACTAAAGTTCCCTTCACTTAAATGTATTTGGTTTATGTGGTTTGTCAAGGACAGCGCACATCATCAGTCGGTCTTTTAGCTAACAGTCCAGAACAAGACAAAGAGCTGCAGTCCAGTTGCTGCCTGAGTGGTTTTGGGAATGTAACTGACACCCAGTTACCCTCCTGAAGTCAGTTCTGTTTTCAGTTAAGAGGAAATATGAAGGATGTGGCTTCAGTGTATGGTTTGATTTTCTAAGAATAAGATTTGATGATATGTATTTTTTGTGTGCTTCCTGAAGGCAAGAACAGTACTGTAGTTACTCGTGTTCATTATTATTAGGGATGCACTGATATATCGGCAGACTATCAGTATTGGCCAATATCAGCTTTAAAAAGCAATAATATCAGTCCGATATTATTTTTACTGCTGATATTTGGTTGATTATTTGGCCGATTGTGGACTGTGACCTTTTTTTCTAGGAATGTGTCACTTAATATGACTAGCAACAGAATAAAACTAGTGTGATGTTTTGCTTGAAAAACGCTTAATTGTCTTAAGATAGGCCTGTCTGAAAAGCTTAACCTGTTGTGCACTTGCATTTGCACTTAGACTCTTACAAAAATGCATATCGGTATTATGATTATTATTATTATTTCACATCTCCTCCTACAGTTTTGATGCTACATGGATATTCATCAAAAAAATCAGCCCACTGCGGGGCAGGGTGCTATTTCAGGGCGCAATCCATCGTATAGTTTTGGCAGATATTTAATTTTTATTGCTAATTTTCTCCCCTATTCACTCGAATGGGTAAGAATGTAGTGAGCAGAGCAGACCAGCAGGTGTTTATGTTACCCCACAAATGTCCGCTTGAAACAGTCACACAGAGAAAAATACTGTCTATCTATATTTCTTCTCCACATGACGGACACTGTTGGTTTTCCTGGACTGATGATCGATATGTGTCAACATTTTCATCATTTCACCAGTGATTTTCATTGTGTGGGCCCTGAGTTGGCCCTTCTGTCTCCTTTAGGAATTATGGGAACACAGTCTATTGGATCAGATCGGATCACATCACGCATCGCCTGTCTGTCCTATCCAAACTGTGCCGTGGCGTGCCATCGGCTCGTCATCCAAATCCATTTCACCGTCTGAACCCACATCAGACTCCGTCGGGTCTTCCTGCTGCTTCCTCTGGATCTGTTTGTTGTTTCATTTTGTCAGGGTGTAGTTTAGAGTCAACTTAAACTACTACTAAAATCATCTACATCTTCTTCAGGCTGTTGTTCTGAAGGCATGTCAGTAATCATGTAATGTGTGAAAATAGTTTAGATGGAGTTTTGATGGCGCTCACTTGGTCAATGAAAACAAATGAAGGTATTCAATATCGGCTGGAGAAGGAGAGGGAGAGACATTCCTGTGGCCTGTTGTTCTGGCTCTAAATGTGGCTATTTTGTGTCTATATTTACTTTCTAAGATAAATTTTATAGACTTAACTGCTGCCAGCCAGTAGGCGGACTGGGAGCTGTGGGAGACCACAGACTCCAATGGAACTGTTTGGTTTTTTACTCTGTCATCCCTTTCCTCCTTTCTCCCCATTTTCTGTCACTCTGTCTCTCCACACTCCATTACTTTTGTGTTTCTTCCATCATTCAATCTGTAGTGCCCATCGTAACTACTAGGGATGTCATGATTGTCAGATTGGTGATGGGGGGAGCGGGCCGGCTGTAGATATCGCTGTTCTGATTCCAACATACAGGACCAAGTGGAAGCATGGGGTCGTTTACAAATGGTATCATATGGTTTATAATCAGGGAAACCAGATTCAGTGAAAATCAAGAATACTGAAGTGTCTACTACTTTCTTTCCCCCATATCACACTCTAAAAATGTGACTGTGGCATATGCTGTGGTCATGTGATGTGGGAATATTTGCTGGAGCGACTTTAGTGCTCATGAAATTGATGCACTCGTTTTTTTTTACCCTCCTCTGCTCTTTCCCTTTGTTTTAATTGTTCATCCTTTGAGCGCAAGTTGCCCTTAGAATGATTTTTGTAGTGATATTAACCTGACGTAATAACCCCTGATGTGTTTGCACCCCCGATTTTTTTGTCAATTCATTCACACACACACACATACAGACAGTTGCTTCGTCAGCAAGCACACCCACAATTTTCTTCAGAAAATGCACCTCATCTACGTTTTCTTCTAATTGTATCTCTAGCTTTATCTTATCTTCAGTCTTATGAAGCCACATCCCATGCCAGCAAACTGCCTCGCTGGTTTTGCAGCGCAGTCGAATATTCAGCTGTATTCTGTTCTATATCATAATAACAATAGCAATAATAATATAAAGCAGTTTTCCAAAGTATATACGGAGAGAAATAACTACACAGAAGCTCCCAAAATTGCAGAAGCCTGCTGCCAGAGAAAAAACAGAGAAAACCCTTTGTAAGAAGCTGGGTCAGAAAAGAGGGAATTGTGGCAGAGAAAAGATGCATAATTCAGTCCAGCAGCCCAGATGTGACTGACTATGCATGACAGAGCTGCAGGATGCAAATATGGTCTCAAAATGCAAGATACAGAAAAGCACTCCAGTGTCAGGGTTCAAGACACGAGTTCAACACACGCACACACACACACACACACACACACGCACACACACACACCCACACACACACACACATGTACATGCACTTCTCTCAAGCATCCACCAAGCATTTCTCACAGATTTATGCACAGAAAAGTAACAAGGAGCAAATAGAGATAGAGACGAATAGATACCAAAAGACAGCAATACACAAAGTGAACAGTGCTGAAAAAGATGCTTATCAGTGCTAAAAAAAAACAGACATATTTTTGGAGGAGAACAATCAGTTAGCCAGGTGCACAGGTAACTAGCAGCACATAGAACTGAAGTAACTAGAATATACACAGAACTGCCTTATCTATTATTTGTTGCTCAAAGCAATGAGGAATCTGCCTTCATGTAACTGTAGATTGCAAGAAATGAAACTATGATGAATGACAAAAATGACAACAGTCACAGTTACAGTTCATGAAGTTAGGAAATGATTGCTAATAACTAGGAGTGTTAAGTCACAGAAAACATAATAGATGTAGTTCTCCATTTCTAAAGGGCGTGTTGTTTAAAAAAAATAAAAAATTGACCTGGCTTCACATCAACAACCGCCGATCAATGTTGTGGGACGAACATGTAAGAGAAAAGTATAGAAAAATAGTAACACACATGAGATGTCAAAGAAAAAAAGCAAAGAATATACATATTTATTAGTCTCTTAGTACTTTAACTTGAACTTTGTGCTCCTTACTATCGGTTGCTTGTAATGCTGATGATGTAGGAATTCAAGCTTATTCTACTGTCGCACTGATTGGAAATTGCTGTGGACGGTCAGCTAAATGTTTAAAATTTAACTTTAGACTGTAAAGCCAGAGATGACGACAAAGCACACAAGGTGAACAAGTAAGGCAGCGAGTTCTTTTCATTGTGTGTGTAGGACCTGCTTGTATTTGACATGGAGGTGTGCACTCCCATCGGTAAACACGCTATGCCCAGAAGCCATGTCCTTTGTTCATTAGAAGGACAAACAGGCTGTGGAGGGCAGGGAGTCTTTATACGCAGTTAAATACTGTATGTGCTAAAGGCAGGGCCCTCTCTCGGCCTCCATGTGTTTCAGCAGCCTCTCTTTCTCTTTCTCTCTCTCTGTCGCTCTCTTTCTCTCTCTCTCTCTTTTTCTCTGACGCACATACACATGTATTTTCTAAAAACCATATATAACATTCTATGTTATATACAGAGTGATATAATTTGCTTGATATGATATTGATATTGATATGGATGGGAAATGGTCTATTGGAGCACTGACACAGTGCTTTAAAGATGCATGAAGTAAGATTCTTCTTACTGCCCCATAGCACAAAGTGACTGTAATATATCTACATGAGTTTGATAGGGCAGTTAATCAATACTCCTGACTTCAACTCAATTCCCCCCTGCCTCTTTACAACTGCTCATCAATGGAGTGCGGTGCTATAATCAAGCGACCAGCATTGCAACACGTTTCCATTTCAAGCCATTTGCATCGTGACATTTTTCCTCTTCTGTTTGATCTCTGCTAGTGTGCTCGTCCTTCTGTGAAACTGACCTTTAGATTTCTGTCCTTCACAGGCTTCTGTAAGCTGTGACTTGTTGATGTTGTTGCAATTCCTTGGTCACCAGTAGAGGCCAGCAAATGTCATAAATTACTTACTGTCCGTTTAAGGTGCTTTACAGAGTTATTAAAAAAAGAGCTTGAATAAAACAGACTATAATAGCAAGGGCATGAAAAGAGATCACAGTCTAGGTTTTTGGCCTAATGATTTGTGTTCTGAATCACGATCCCATAGTTTCTCTGTGGGCTTTGTCACCAGTAACAGGGTTATGTAAGAATATTGTACGGTGCAACTAAACAATGACACAGCTTTAGAGTCAGGCTGACTAGTTTCAACGTGTCGTTTAGTGTAGGCTTTACACCCTAACTTAAGATCGAACGCACATTCAGCTGGTGCAACAGGCTGCAGAACTCCAGCTGTTGAATTTGGGGATACTTGTTGCTAATTAGTTGTATTTTGAATCAAATAGAATCAAGACATCACAGCAGTCCAGTCTACTCTTAATAAAACATTCATTAGTTGACCAGCATTAGTCTGTCAAGAGGATTGCCACACTTGAGCAATGCAAATATGATTAAAAAAAAAGAAGAAGTAGATTTTGTGACATTCACAGACCATCAGCTCATTAGGCACCTCCTTGTTTTTTTTTAGCTAGTAGCGCTAATAAGGTGCATGTGGGAAGTGTTGTTGCTACATGACTATTGAAAATCCATTTAATGTGTGGTGTTCTTTTGCAAAAACTTTTTTTTGACCTCTAGCGGTTTGCATTCTAAGTGCTAAAAACAAACTAATCTCTCGGTGCTGTCAGGAACATGTATCAGTGGCCCTTTCCATTGAAGACAAGTGAAAAAGAAGCCGCTGCTGTAAAGATTTGTTACCAGCGGACACGCAGCTTAATTGGTGCTTCAAAATTGAGATCAGAATCAATGACTATGTCGAGGTTTTTGGCCTAATGATTTGTGTTCTGAATCACGACCCCATAGTTTCTCTGTGGGCTTTGTCACCAGCAACAGGGTTATGTAAGAATATTGTCATATGACTAAACTGGAGAAATGTTTGAGCCATCCAAGCTTGTAGGTTTGCTTGGGGTGTCTAAAGGGCAAAGTGAGAATGAAGTGAGAAACAAAGAGAAAATATGAGTGAAGGAGAGAGAGAGAGACAGGGAGAGACAGAAAGAAAAACCCAGACAGAGACTCTTATGTGGAGGGCTATCTGTTTCACTGTCTGCCTGATGTCACCTCTTGACTCGCCTTTATGAATCAAACTATTATTCTGCTGCGGCTGTGTTGTTGCTGCTTGAATCACCGACCTGATCTTTGAGAAGCAACAGAGTAATGCATTAGTATCAGATTTCTCTGAAATTGGTCTTACTTAAACACTAAAACCTTGTCTGTTGACTTTGTCTGTATTGTATTGGCAATTAATAGACTTTGATCCAGAGCATTTGGAATTAGATACTGACTCCGGCAACTGACTTTTTGACAGCCAGAAAACTTGAGGCGCAAATGAGAGTTTATTTTAAACGTTAATTCTCAATGGTTTATTATAGAACTATACATGCTGTGGAGAGGTGTGTTTCTATTTAAAATACTGGATGAAAGGCAAATGGGACTTTATGGATGTTTACTGAACTGAGAACCTGCCTGGTCAAAAGGGAGTTATCAGAACAATTAAACATTTTCTTTATTGACTCAGAGCACTACAGTCAGGGGCGACCGACTGTTTGAAGGGGCTGGGAGGATATAGTTTACTGCCAAAATTACGAGGTACGTCACCTTTATTAACTTTGGGGGCAAAATTGAGCGAAAATTGCATTTTAACTGTCTGCCACCCCCTTACGAAATCTGAGCACACACTATCTAATAAAGTAGATATGAGTCTCTGTTTATACTGTGACCTTTTTTTCCATTTCCTTTGAACTTAACCGTCTTGTAGACCTTTCCTCAAGTGTACAAGGAATGGAAACACTTTAGACTACGAGGGATCTTTTCAGATTCCAGGGTTTTAACACCATATTAATACTTTTGCCTTGTATGGACTGACCAGAAATAGGCCTCAAATGGATTTTGTTTCCTGACTCATAGGATAAGAGACCTGATTTTAGAGAATTTGCATATGGACTGGCAGCCAGACCGACCTGCAGAATAGTCATATTATTCTTTCAAGTAGGTTCTTCTCTGTCTGTCACTGCTCTCTCTCTTTCTCCCTCTCTTTCCTGTCTGTCTCATTTCTCCTTTCTCACTTCTCACTATCTCTCTCTCTCTCTCTCTCTCTCTCTCTGTAGGCCTTGTCTCACTTTCCCCACAAGAGGGCAGCAGGAGACCCTGAATACAAATCAATCAATGGATAATCTATGGATATGACATCTGAGGGTTTACACAGTGTGAAGAGGCACTGTGCTCAGTTTCAAAAAGTTTGTCCCTTCGTCACTAAAAAGTCAACATGATGACATATCGGTCTATGTGACCCATATCAGATATCTGATATGAGTATTGATATTGATCTGCGCTCAAATAAAACAAAGCGGTGGATATTTGATATATTTTGTCAGGGGAGACAGGATATCGATCACCTCCATTAACAGTGACCTCACACAGAAAAAAGGGAGGTCAGTGGTTTGATAAGAACTAAAGCAAAGCCTCGTGGTTTTGGATCAAGAAAGATAATTTTTTATCTCTACCAAGTCCCTGAATCTAATGTCTGTGAGGATCCACACTAGCATGGCTAACACTGTTACACCAGATGTGGCTAATAAGCTATAGCCTTCTGCTTTACCTTGCTATTGGAAGTATTATTGCCTGGGTTGTTTGTGAATGCAATCATCAAGTTTTTTTGTCAAATAGCACAAGAGGCTTTAAAAGAATATAGTGAACATAAATACACAAAGTCTAATCTGAGCCCCCTGAATGCATTTAGATTTTCCAAAGATGAGAGTTTTTGCTTTTGGTGTGGTCGTGTTTTAGTGTTATGATGCATAATTACATGATAGTATCAATGAGGAGAGTAGTTCAATTAGTAATCCACCCAAAAACATATATTTCTATGATCTTGGGCAGTTAACTGAATTTGTGAGCATTCAAAAGCGCTCATAACAGGGCGAAGAGATTTGGACCTTGTGGCCATAAATCCTGAAAATTGCACAGCATCTTCAAACTCTCCTGTCAGTTGTCACAGGGCAGTTGAAGGAGGTGTCTCTTAACGATAACACAGATGAGATTTATTTCTGTCTTTCAGAGAGACTTGCTCAAGTGTTCAAGTGCACAGAAGTAAACCCACCCCAAGGACTGGATTTTACTCCAAACTCCACAAACTAATTCAAATCTGGGAAAGACTACTTTTAGTTTTTGTGCCCCAAAAGCCTGAAACGAGCTGCAAAGGACTTTGAAAGTCGATACCCTCCCATCACTAAATCAATTTAAACATCTGGTTTTAAATCTGTCAGAGTTTGAATGTAGCCTATGTTTTTAAAAAAATGTAATTAATACTGTATTGACTTGTTTTGTTTTGACGGTGATTGATTGACTTTATTTGATTGTTGTATTCTCAACTGCAAGGTAAATGAGGTTCATCCCTCAATGTACCCCGAGAATTAAATAAAGGTTGTGATGTAATGTGATGTAAAAATAGTAGACATAGTAGACAATAGAGCACATATTAGGGACAAGATCTGTGAAATCTGCCGTAGTTAAATTTTATTGTTGTTTTTTGCTAAAAGTAGCATGATTCATAGCTATCAAGAGAAAAATTGGGGAAGGACGACAGGAAGGGAGTGTGTGTGCATGCTTGTGTGTGTGTGTGTGTGTGTGTGTGTGTGTGTGTGTGTGTGGTGTTGGGGGAGGCAGAAATGTGAATGGTTTTTAAGTGGGAAAAGAGAATGGCACAGATGTGTGTGAGCCCTGGTCCCTGTTGAGTTGTTTAGTGTTTGTTTGTAGTACCCAGCTGCCCCCCGGGTGCCTCTCAAGGGGTTATGGGTCATTATCAAGCTAGTGACAAAACTCTCTTACACAATGAGAGGTGTGCGTGCTTAGTCAGTGTGTGACAATCTGCTGACAATTCACACACACACACACACACACACACACACACACACACACACACACACACACACACACACACTGACAACTACGACTTTTTTAAGTGAATTATCTACTTCGGCTTCAGTGGGATCCTCTGCTCTTTCATATAAACAGACGCTCGCTGCTCAAAACAGCTTTTCATCCATTCTTACATTTTTACCTGCAGATCCTAAATCAAACCATCATCAAATCATCATTACAAATTGACACCAACACATAAGCAAATCTCTCATGTCTTTTATATTTCTCCTGTAAAAGTTAAAGCTATATTACCACACAAGGCAATAGTGCTGAAACGATTAGTTGTTTAGTCGCTCGTCAAAAAAAGTAATCGATTATAATTTTGATAATCGATTAATCCTCAAGTAAAAATACCAAACATTTGCTGATTACAGCTTCACAAATGCTAAGATTTGCTTGTTTTTCTCCGTTTCATATCATTATAAAGTTAATACTTGGGTTTTTTTTCAGCTGCTGGTCAGTCAGTTTGTGGTCAGTTTTAAGAATTACTTCGGCCTCTGGTAACTTGTGATGGCAATTTGTCATATTTTAGTCATTTTATAGACTAAATGATTAATCGATTAGCAAGCACCGGGGCTCTTGCTGCTTACTGGCACTGTTGGAAAACTCAACCACCTGCAAAGTGCAGATGGTGCGGCCCGCCTCCACAGACACCTGCCATGGAGCGCACTAAATGGCCATTGATGGAGGGGGGTAAGAAAACAACAAAGCAGACAGTGAAAGTGCTGGCACATCATATCACACACACTAGCTCAGCCAGATGGCCAGCCTTCTGGAGTGAGAGGCAACACTGTAATCATTAATGTCATGTAGCTGGATGTAATAATGCATATAATTATACATTTGTTTAGGTAAATAGACTGGCAATATATGTTTATTTTTCACATTGGTTTTAACATGGATACCATACAAAGCAAATGTACATGGCATCGATGACCAAGGATGTTGAATGGATGATTTCTTCTTTGCATTGAATTGTGCTGATGAGGCATGAACTGGAAAACATACTTCTCATGTTGAGCACCTTTTAACCCACTTTGCCCTTTCTGTATTCTCAGCTTCTGTTTTGAATTTCAGCAACTTGCTACTTTTCCAGGTTTGAGTGGAAATACTTTCAGATAGAGCTGCAACTAATGATTATTTTCATTATTGATTTATCTATCGATTATTTTTTCAATTACTCATTTAGTCCATAAAATGTAAAAAATAATGACAAATGCGTTACCAGAGCCCAAAGTGATTCTTAAAATTACTTAGTCTGAGCAGCAGCCAAAAAAACACCCAAAGAATTCATTTTATAATGACATGAAATGGATAAAAACAAGCAAATCTTATCATTTGTGAAGCTGCAAATTTTTTGGTATTTTCTTGATAAATGACTAAAACGATTAATCAAAATTAAAAAAGAATCGCTACATTTTTTGCCGAAGACTAATCGATTAAACTGTTCCAGCACTATTTTCAGATATTTGATATATTGCAGGGTAACTTTGTAGGGGCAGATAGGACAGTGATCACCTCCATTAGCGGTGAGCTGTGGGATCTATTGTGTGTGTAGGCAGTAGAGCCCAGTGAGGCAGGGGCTGGGCTGATTGCTCCTGCCCCCTGCGGTGCTTCCTCCCCTGGCCACACACACACTGTGAGCCCCGGTCGCCCTGGAGACCTCAGCCCCACTGCAGGAATGTGACTAACTGTCTGGCCCACTGGGCTGTTAAACAACGCTTCAGTATTGTCTCCCGTTTTACCAGGTCCCAAACAAACAGCACACACTGGCACACTCCCGGTCCGTCACACCAGAGTCAAGGCCCTGAAACACACACATGCAGAGCTGTACGCATGCATACTTGGCTAAACCACATGCATCTCTCTCTCTTTCTCTCTCCCTCTCTTTCTCTCACTCACACACAGACACACACACACACAAGTTCCTACAGGCATGGAAACACTGGAAACTACCCAAATATCAAAACCCCCAAGAAAGTCCCAAGAAACAGTTGTGTCTTGCCTAAAGAAGGTGTTCAAATTAGCTGTTTACCAAAATAATATGACGTTTGGACTTGAAGATGCTGTCAAATATCGGTCATGGAAAATGCCTTAGTGATGGAAAAATCATAGAAGTTATGGACTTTGACTGGAAGATGATATGATATGAATACTCCCCATGGCTGCAATTCTTTCAAAATTGTAGCATTGCCGCAGCATGTGCCAGGTGGTAAATGTTACGTTTTATTTGGAACTTGCTTAGAGAAATTCATAGCGACTTTGATTAATGTAGCATTGAAGCACTGAAACTCTGAATGTTGTGTGTCCTCCAGGCAAAACGACGTTCTACTCTGACCTGGATGAGGAGATCGATTACCTTCACTCTGTCATCGAAAAACAGGAGGTGTCAGAGATCAAACCAGCAAAACAATCCAGACAACATGGTGAGAGCACTGAGGGCGATCAGAAGACAGAAGTGCAGCAGCACTACACAGTCAGATCACCTCTTGCTTTAAGTTTGGGAAATGTGTGTTTTACCTCAATTTCAGGAGTTCAGTTCTAGTACGGAAAGTGATTGTTTCATGTGTTTGAAGTGATCTAAATTTAATGATGAATTAATAGATATTTGTCTCCATCAAATATTAATGTAATCTTTCCTCATGGTAGCTGGTAAGGGTCTTGTCTCTGACTTTGACTTTGACTCTCTCTCTCTCTCAAATTCAAATATGCTTTATTGGCATGACTGTTAGGATACAATGTTGCCAAAGCAGTATGGGCTTTATAGTTATACAATGTGTCATAACATACATTGTATCAATATGCACATATGATGTGTGATTAAAATGCCAAAAGATTGAATAAGAAGGGAAAAAAAGAAAACTTAAGTCACAATATTTTAAGTTAACAACAAAATAGTATCATTTACAGTTTCACATATATTTGCAGTCAATATACAATGTTACTCTTGAATGATGCAAAGCTGATATATATTTACCAGCTATAACCATGGTATCATCTCTCTCTCTCTCTCTCTCTCTCTCTCTCTCTCCCTCCCTCCCTCTCCCCCTCTCTCTCCAGCAGTCACCTCCTCCCAGACAGATGTTAAAATCCAGCTGGATGCTCCCAAACAGAAACAGAGGAACCAGGGTCGTCCTTCAGCTGATGTCCTGCCCGCCGCCACTCAAGCCCCGCCCCCCTCTGCCTCTGCCCAGCCAAACACTCCGACCCAACAGCCCAGGACCACTGGGGTCGAGAGCAGAATTGGTCCCATAGCTGTCCCAGTACCCAACAAGGACAGCACCATTATCAGTGAGTATGGGTTTGTGTTTTGTGTCCTTACAATAATAAAAATAAGAATAAGAAAAAACTTTATTTATATAGCATTTTTCAAAACAAAGTTACAATGTGCTTCACAATGAAGAGAAAAAAATAATAATAAATAAATAAACCAATAAAAGATGAGCTACCAAAAAAATTTTGTTATAACAATATCATATATACAAGAAAACCAAGACAATAAAAACATAGGCTACATTTAAAATGAAGCACCAAGAAAAAATACCAAATGAGAACAACACAGCAAATTATAAGAGGGTCTTTTAAAAAAAAAAAAAGTTTTAAGACACAATTTGTGATTTAACACAATAACAAGCACAATAACATCAAGTGACCAGATGCCCGCAGTCCTAGGCTTCAATTCTACTGCTATACTGAAATGGCGTCCCTCACTTACTGCACCCTGAAAATACAAAGGCACCCTGTACCTGATGGGAGAAAACCCTGGGTGCTGGTATAATACATTGTTGTAAACAGATCATGGATACAGTTTTAGATTCAGTGCTACACTCTCTTCAGGACATTTCATCCCTCTGTGTAATTTCGTTAGCCTCATTTCATACCATGCAGTCGTGGAAGAGGATGTTTACCGCCTGGATGTTTGTCAGCTGAGTTTTCTGACTCCCCCTTTGTGTTTTCTTTACCAACACAACAAGCATTAAGTTGCCTGTCATTTGACCCAGTTTTACCAGCCATGCAGCCTTTTGATGCCAGTGTGCACAGTTTGAACGATGACTACATACTTAACAGGGTCAGGGTACAGCGTAACAGCTGTTTATGAGTAAATGAGCTATAACATAGTTTTTCTTTTACCTTAGCGCCCATAATAAATGGGTCAGTCAGTCCGTCATCTGACCCCCTCCACTAATTCTCTACCCCTTTATATGTTGTGTCCCCCCCTCCTTTCCCTCTGTGTTTTTGTCTCAATCTGCAGTTGTGATCTCCCTGTGCGTCGTGGTCGGCACTGTGGCAGTGATCCTGGCAGCCGTCTTTTTCCTCAGGTAAGACCGGACAGCTACAGTCATGAGTAAGGCAAGAGAATGGTAAAGTTAGTCTGTTTGGCTGCTGAGTAATCTACAGTGTTTTATGGGTTTCACTTTACATCAAAAGATAAATATGATACAAGACAACAATCTGACACTTTATGGTAAGGAGTCTCTATTGGCCTGCATGATAAAACACATTAAAACAAGTTAGAACAACTACTTTGACATTAAGCAAAAATCAGAGCTCATGTTGTGTGATGTGATAAAAAGTAAATATAGGTGGGAGTTAAGTGATTTAACTGGGAGTGTGCATCATATCTTTGGATGCTAGCCAAATGCTCATAGGCAGGAACTAATTACACAGTATTTGAGGAAGGGTCAAACTTTGAATATTGCAGGCCATCCAGCTTGCTTAAAGATCAAATCCATCCATCCATCCATTTTATAGCTGCTTATCCAGGTCAGGGCTGTGGTGGCAATAGGATAAGTAGTGCAAAGAGACATCAATCAAAATATAATACCATGGAGTGCTGGTTGATTTAGTTACACTTCACAGTGTAGAATAAATATTTTGAGCTGTTTTGAGCACATATTTCATAAAAAATAAGGCATATTTTTAGTGAATTTCTGATTTGTGTCTATTCCTCATTCAAGTCATTTTTCATTTCATGGTGTTGTTAAATCCCATCATTTTATCTGTATGGATTTAATTTCACTGGCCCTGCTGAGAAAAGCCTCAAAAAGTTGTCCATCTATCAGTGACTTTAAGGCTTATTACGATTATTAGAGTCCTCATGTTGCCAGAGACTCAGATTCATGGTTCCCCCTACAGGTTGCAGAAAGAATCGCATCTGGCCCAGAAGGTGGACTACCCCGCGTTCGGAGGGGGGGGCAAGCCTCCTGCCACAGCCAACGGCACCTCGGTATGAAACAGACTGTTTCCCATTTCTCCTTTCCCTTCAGCAACAACCACAGAATGTGTGTATGTGCACCATGCATCTAGGTTTCTGTTCTCTAATGTGTCATGTTTATTTCCCTTTCTTTTGTTTTCAGATGGGTGATAAGACTCTGGCCCAGAGTGCTCAAATGTATCACTATCAACATCAAAAGCAACAGATGCTCTCAATGGGAAAGTTAGTTTTTTTCCTGTCTTTCACTCTTCCCCTTTCTCTGTCTCTCCTTTATTTCTTCTGAATTCAAAATGTCACCCACATTCTCTCTCTCACACACACACACACACACACACACACACACACACACACACACTCTAAACTTGTGTGTCTTTTTCTCAGACACAAACCAGAACAGAAAGTCCCTGACTCCGAGGCCACATCAGATGAGGAAGAAGTGGGAGGGGACTTCACGGTATATGAGTGCCCTGGACTTGCACCGGTGGGTTGGCACACACACACACACACACACACACATTTACAAACACATATGCAAAGACACACAACACTCACAAATACTGTTGTTTGTTATTTGACCAAGAATTCATTGTTCTTCCCTCCTCGACAGACGGGAGAGATGGAAGTGAAGAACCCTCTGTTTGATGACTCCACTCTACAATATCAGGGGAATCACAAGTGAATGCTGTACACTTAACATACACACACACATACATACACACACACACACACACACACATACACACACAAGCCATTCCTTGTACTCTGGAAGAAATCAGAAGAAATGGAGGATCCTGGCAGAGGATTAGGCGATAGAGGGAATGAATGAAGATGATGAGTCAAGCCATCTAAACGAAGCGCTTCTGGCTTCTGGCTTCTGGCTTCTGTCTTAACTGGTTGTTTTCTTTTAGGCTGTTTACTAAATCTGCCCCCGATACTGCTTTTAACAGAACCTGTGTTAGGCCCTTTGTTTTTTTGTTTCTGACCATTCCTTTGTTTTAACATACAAACTTTTCAGTCATCCTAGATATGTTTTCATCGTTGTTTTGTCTCCTTTGAATGTTACACTCTCTGTTAAGGTGTTGCCCTCGCTTGCCTTTGTCATTTTATTTAATTTTTGCAGCTATTTCCCAAAGCCTCTTTTGAATGTGATACAATAGCAGACATATGTACAACTCACAAATACACACACACACACACACACACACACACACACACACACACACACACAGACAGACACACACACACACACATACACTACCAAGTTGCAAAGCAGGTGTCCTCTCCTCTTTTGTCATGCATAGCTAGTAGCTAAACCACATTCCTTATAGAAACCCAGGAAATATCTAAAATCACATATCTGTGATACCTCTTTAAAAAACTCAGCAACTCCCCAACACAAGGTTTTGCATTGAAACTGTTACCATTGGTGTTGCAGATTTTACTTGTTATCATATAAAGTGCACATATAGATTCTAAGAATATATAAATATATATATATATATATATATGAAAATGAAGTACTTGATGATGTCTACTGCATGGTTTGACTGTGATGTGTTTGAATCATGACAATGCTTTGATAATTCATTCTGCCTCCTGTATGTATGCATCCTATTGTTGGAGGAGGCATGTAAAAGTGACTTGCAAGCACTCGAATGACATTTTGGGGGTAGACTATATTGACGGATTCGTAGGTGGTAAATATTACTATCTAGTATTGTCTCTTTTTCCTCTCTCAGTAATCTTCCTGTCAGTCCCGAGTTAACCTAGTGCTGCGACATGTACATACAAAGAGTGAAAGTGTTCACTTTTTATAGATATTTGTACATGCAGACCCAAGGATTGAATTAAACCTTTTTACCACACGTGAAAATGACTTTAAGACTTTTCTTCTTATATTTGCCATGTTATGAACACAATAATAATTTAATAATACTGCTTGCATGTGCAGTATGATAGGACTCTATAGTAGTTTGTGTGTAGTGACGTCAAGTTTAGTGAACATGTGCACGGTATTCTGTACAATTAAGAGTAAAATGTTGAAAAATTTAAAATATGAGGGAGCACTGCATAAGGTGATGAAGGAGAAAGAAAGAAAAACAAAGAAAGAAAGAGCTTTTAGTTGTGATAAATACCATGGACATGGGCAGAGTAATGGACAGAATACCAGAAGCTGGTTTGATATTAGTTGCACTTTGTGGGTCAAATATAACAATCTCAGATCTATCACTATTAAGTTAAAGAACGTTTTGACAACATTAAATGTCTTGTAAGTATCAACACTACTTGTATCAATGGGTTTTACAAGTAAATACAGCTGTGCATCATAAGCATAACAATGAAAACAAATATGTCTATAAATTATGACAAAGAAACATAGATAAGGATGCAATCAATTGGTATTGTGTGAAGGATATTTTAGTCTGCGAAAGAGAAAATATGTCTGCTGAATAGAAAGAAGGTAGAGTCAAGGTTTCCACACTGAATGAGGTCAAGACTACAGCAACAACACAAGTTTCCATGACGGCAACAGACGATTGGCAGAGATAGGACAAACACTGGGACATGGGATATTTACTTTTGGTGAAACCAGCTGAACTGTTTCAAACGAATGTCAAACAAATATTCAAACAAATCAAAGACATAAAACACAGTTTAAGTGTAGTTTAATTTTATTTATATAGCGCTATAAAAATAAGGCAATCAATAGAGAGTGTAGATACAGGCATAAAAACAAAGCAATTGGAAAGGAGTAAAGCACAACACATGAAATGCACTAATGCAATAAACACTGGACCTCTGTCAGTTCATTGTGCTATTCCGCAGAGCTTGACAAAATTAGGGTATCCTTAAAGCTATCTATTAAAAAATAATAAGATATTTGTTTAGGGGAAACCAATAAGACTCCTCTAAGCATTCCCTTTCTCAAATACTCCCCACACAACCCTTCACTTCACAATGTGACTTTGTCTGCCTCGCTGTCTCAAGCTGTTCCTGACTTTCTGTATGGTTTTGGTGATCCTGTTTGACCTCGTTTTACCTTCAGGACATGGACGACTACACCCAGAAAGTCTGTGTGTGTGTGTGTGTGTGTGGGGGAGGGGGGGGGGGGGGGGGGGTGCAGAGAGAATGCTTGCATGTACCTCTGTGTGGGTTTTGTGTATGTGTTTGTATGTCCGTGTGTGTAGGGGAGGGGATGGGTCAGTCTCCTGTCCCCATTGAGCCTCATGCCACGGGCCGTTAAAGCCCATTGTGCCGGCGGACGGTGGAAGGAAGGCAGCCATTGGCCAGCAGATGAAGACCCGGGGTGGGTGGAGGGTCTGTGTGGATGAAGGTGGGTGTCAAAGGCAGGGCCATTAGGAAGAAAATCAAAAAGCCATCAGACTTGTTTGTGGGAGAAGATTGTGCTGCTCAACAGGAGGGGTGGTACTGAGAATGCAGGGTTACCTTTTGAAATAGTTCAATCACTTTAAAAACTAGTGGTTGAGTGACAAAAATGTCTCTTTAGATACATTCTATGAAAACATTACATTACATTAGCGTGGGAGAAAAACCTTCAGTTGGGCCAGAAGTCTTCAGGTCCTCTACCACACTTCTTAAATATCAATACAAATAATTCAGACAAATCCAGTAGAGTTCAATATGATATAGGTTTACTGCAAAATCACAAAGGGTACATGTAAACCGAGCTGATCCATGGAGCAACTGGCTTTGTTTCAAAATACAGGTTCCGGCGGAGATGCCTATAAATGGTCAGGTTCTGGCGGAGATAAAATATTTCCAGTTTAAACAAGGACCAATTAAACTAGCCACTGTCTTATCTGTTTCAGGTCACGTCAAAGGCATGAGAGATGTGCTGAACAGCAGTTTGTACATTTCCACACAGAGATGAGCTTCTCATAATAGGATCAAAGACATAAAATAGTATTCTTAAAAATAATTTTATCATATAACTAATATGTGAAGGGTCTGACAAAGGATTCACATCTTCAGGTCCTTTTTCCACCTTCTGACCCCCCCTCACATCATGGTCCACCTAGACAGATGATCTGCTTCAAAACATTACCTCACATGATTCACTAATTGGTCTTACCCTTTGAATATGGTCAATATGTCATTCCAGCTACTAATTAAAGGGAAACACTTGATGTTCTGTAATTTCGGCTGAAACTAGGAGTCTTCCTCCCTAATTTCTGTATCATACAGTTCCTGCTAAGAGTGCTTTCATCCTACCATGTTTTAATAACCTCTCTCTTCTCTGGCAATAGCAGTTCCATCAATCTCACCTATTAGTGTGAAACTTCAGCATGAACTTAGTGACACTGATCTCTCTATTCTCTATTCAATGTGCATAGTTCCTGAATTCATGTATGTGTGCTGTCTGATCAAAGGAATGTGCAAATATATATATTTCTCTTTGATTATATTGGTCAAGTATAGATTATGCATTGATTAT
This sequence comes from Centroberyx gerrardi, assembly GCF_048128805.1. Classification (NCBI taxonomy): domain Eukaryota; kingdom Metazoa; phylum Chordata; class Actinopteri; order Beryciformes; family Berycidae; genus Centroberyx; species Centroberyx gerrardi. The sequence continues at coordinate 13,122,759 of NC_135998.1, read as the reverse complement.
GAAAATAACATACTTTCCTTTAAAGGTGAAGATGACATAACCCAATGCTATAAAATGGCACATAAATTTCCCACATTAGGCTACATTATGTCATTTAGCAGACTTACAATAAGTGCATTTTGTCAACAGTAGTCTTCATCAGCTAAACCTTCAATGGGAATATCATAACAACAATAAAACAAATCTCTAATTACAATAAAATTGCCCTTTTGGTCATGTTGTGTGGGGAAGACTGGATTAGATTAGTGTCCCTTTTATTTTCAATTTTCTGGCTTTGGCTTTTCTGATAATTTGATTACCGTATAACAGAAGTGCTCATCTGGTAACTTGATTTTATTTTATTTTATTAAGGATCCCCATTAGCTGGTGCCATAGCAACCAGCTAGTCTTCCTGGGATCCACTGTTTACTGTTTACCATTTAAGCCATGGTAAACACGGTGACTAGTGCACCTAGATCAGTGTGCTATTTTGAGAAGCCTTAACCCACGAGGAACCTATACTTCTCCAAATGAAACACAATATCATGTGTGAAACATTCATAATGGCATTACATGAAAGTAAAGGTGTCCATCTTTGGCTCAGTTTATAGAAGCAATGATGAATACTTAAACTCCACGGCCTGCATTTATGAAGTGTAGGCAATATGAATAGGAATAAAGAAATAGGAATATGATCTGGTACCGTGTCAACTTTTAAGCCATTAGATTCAGATTTTAGGCATTTAGCTGATACTTTTACCCATAAAGACTTAGAATGAGTCAGCAGGTAGGAGATCAGTGATTTATTCACACACACTTCAACTAGATACAACTGTGATTTCCCAGTTTTAGGACGGCCTCTCTCACCACAAGGCCAAAGTCACTGCGACTGTGGTCAGATCCCATCTGCATCACGTTTCTTAGAATAGGACCACTGGTCAGATCCCATGACCATAAGGAACTTCACTATTACCCAAAAAATTAGGCTGGTTTCACATTAACTGTATCAGATATCACATGTATCAGTGCAGTATTGCTATTCGTTTAATGCATACAGCCTAGACTATAATAATAATAATAATAATAATAATGATTTATAATGATAATAATAGGCTAATAATAAGTGATTGTGTCAATGAATTAATGAATGAATTAATGAATGATCATAGCACAACTTGATACCCTGGTGCATTTTTTGGTCAAAAGGTTCTAGTCAGAGTCAGTTTTCTCTTTCTTTTATCTCAGACTTTCTCTCCCTCTCGCTGAGCTCAGCTGGACCGGCCCTGTGAGCAGAGGGCAGATCTTTGAGGTGTCTTGAAGAGGCCACTTAAAAGAGCTAAAGACAAGATCTGAGACATCTGGGGGCTTTTCAGCTAAATCCCTGGACGCCCCCTCACCCATCTCCTCCTGACTGTACCGGGCTATTCAGGACCGTCCCCCTCCTCCCTCCCTCCTTTGGACTCCCTGAGAGCCCTGTGCTCCGCTGTCCCTTTCTCTCTGAAGCCCTGCCTGAGTCTACTATCTCTCTCGCTGTCTGTCTTTTGCATGACAATTCTTCTCCCAAGTCCATGGCCCAGGACAATGCCTGTATAGTTGGGGTTTGATGTCTTTAAGCTATTGACAGGCCCCTGCGGTCTCCTCAAGGTCCCCTGGTCCTACAACTTGGTATGGTATCTGGGAGAACAGAGAGAGACCAGATCTCCTGGTTGTAGCCTAGAAAGAGCTGATATGGCAAGTTCTGAAAAGGAGCTTCTGCCTATACTCTGTGGCAGTGGTTCTCAACCTGGGGGTCGGGACCCCCCAGGGGGTCGCAAGATCATTTTGGGGGGTCACAAGATGATTTATGGGATAGTGAAAATGAAACATATTTCTACTGTACAAATTTATTATCATGTCTATTTTTCAGATTTTTCCTCCTCTGATAATTGAATGAAACAACCTGAAAAGGGAAAATCATTCTTTGGTTGAACTGTTCACCACTCTGCATGTGCAGCCTGAGATGGGGGTTCTGTGATTTTAAGGGGTCACGAGCCAAAAAGGTTGAGAACCACTGATCTATAGTAAGGACAAATATAGAGGTGAAATTCATTGCCAGTTTTACCAAATTTGGCTCAAGTCTCTGAACATTGATGCTCATTCCTTTCAAGCTGGATATGTGTACACTAAGCAGGGGGATAGTCTATAAATGTGTAAAGGATCAAAGAAATTTACAAAATCAACAGGTTTATTACAACTGCAGACAACATTGTTGTGCTTGGACCTGTGTTTTGAACTTTTATGCCAATATGTCAGACTGGATGCCGAGGTATTATCCCACCCATGTACTACAGGACTAGGGAAGGCCTGCAGACGGTCCCTCCTTGGACCGACAGACCTCTAGAGTGAAACTTCAGCCTGGTGTTTGTTTCAGAGGAGGGGGGGTGGGTGTGGGGCGGAATCAAAGGGTTGAGACTTATTGTTCCAATCTGAAAAGGAGCTAATGGTCGACCATCGCAACTCGGGATCTGAAATCCACGGGGTGCCCCGGGGCCAAGTCGTACAATGGCACCCCCTCTCCCTTCCCGCAGTGCGTCTTCCTGCCGCAATCTGCGGCCAACGACTCGCACTGGGGGAGCGCATCTGTAGCGGTGCTGCGGCCATCCAGGCTTTTGAATGGCCACCGATCAAGGGTGAATGGCAGAAGTTCACCTGAATGCTGTTGGCTGTTTTATGATTTTCCTCCCAGTTTTCTCCTATTTCTAGCCTGGTTTGTGGTTCTAAATTTAAAGTAGCCCAATTCTCATTAAATCAAAATCCAGTCTTGACGCAGGCAGATTTTTGTCTGCAACATAGACTTATAGGCTACTGTAAAAATGTCCATTTTAACAAATAATTTAATCTAGTATTGAGTCTTAAAATCTTGTTTTCCTGAATAAAAGTGAAACTATCTGCCAAAGGTGTCTGTCTGGGTGAGATAGGCCTATCTCACTTGTTTCCAATGCAGTTTAACCTGTTTGGAGAAATGTCTTGAAACAGTAACCTGTTGAAATAAAGCAGATCATTCAGCTATTAACAGAGTAATGCGACTTGATGGGAGATTTTTTCTTTTGTTTAAAGAAAACATAAGTCTCACCACAAGACTAAATGATTTGTTAACATGGATAGGCTATTTCTGCAGTGTATCAAATCTTTAGAAATAGCCTAGAAATAGAAATATCTGCACTGGCCGTTTTTTCGCCCATATCAGCAGTTTTTCTCGAATATTTTTGAAACATAGACCTATATGTCATTTTCAGCTTAAACAGCTCAGATCTGAAGGCGTCATGCTAAGCCTAATTAGGCACAAATTCTGGAGCTTTACCCCCAAACAAGCTTTCACCTCAACTTGACAACACTTGTTCTCCCTTATCTGCTACCAGTCTCTCATGGGTGCAAATTTCACCCTCTGTGCTTTGCCGATGTCACATGCTTTCACATGCTTGTACTGTCAAAGCATTTTGAAAACATTAAATGAATTAGCCTACCCTATGATTGTTGCAGACTTTTTTTTCTTTTCAAATTAAATGGAGCCCAGATAACCAATTTAATTTGTTTGATCATATTTATTTAGGCTTACGTTCTCAACAATTTGTTAGTTTAAATGTTAGTGACTGAAATGGATTCAGGCCATACTGAAACCTCAATCACGGGGATTTTAATATCAAAGCCATCTCCTTAAGGGTGAATAATTTAAACAAACTGAGCATAATGATTCATGTATGAGGTGAGCTAGTTATAGTGTTACAGTATGTATGTATTTACAAGAGCAGCTACCCATGCCTATTTAGCAATGTAAATAGGCCTAGCCTACTAAATATTCCAGGTGGATACACTTTGAATGGGTGAATTATGGATATTTTCCTGGGTGATGATTTTGCATTGCGCGCGAGGAACACTGTGTTTAAATTCAGTTGATTGTAGAAAACGTGGTTAGTAGCCTAGATGACCAAATTGGCTCAATGGTATGGGAAAACACGCCCACTATTTTGGGAAGAATCAAGGTCATTCACAAATTCACCATCAGCCGTGCGCAATTGTCTCTGGTAGCCAATGGGTGAAGAGATCGCTCAATCTCCAACACCGCACCCCTTGATTCGGAAAACCTGTGGAGCCAAGGCTAGAGAGGAGCATTTGAGCTTGAAGGTGAGGCGGGTGGCGGTGGACTCCACTTTATGGACTATTAGGCCGTAGCCTCGTTGGTGGTTATCTCGCACCAAAACGACAACTGCTTGGGCCTACATTTCTGCACAGATTTGCCCAAAGACGGACCGCTTGTGAATCCTCGGACAGACGCCGGTTTACTTCTGGAAGGCTTTTCCTTCACCTCTCCGTGTTGGGCTTGTTCGTTAAGTTTAAACGGATGAACAGGCTTAAAATCAATCGCCGCTAGTTTTATGGTTTTTTTTTTAATCTATGTATTGTGGCCTTACTGTATTATAGCATATCGCCTGAGAAATGTCTGAAAGATCCCAGAGCCCGATTTCAGAGTGCAACAGCCGGCCGTATGACTTCAGCCGGGCCAACCCCTACACCCAGATTTTGGGTCAGGAGGGTTTGGGCAGCGCTGGCTCCCTCCAGCTTCCTCACGGCGTCCTGCAAGACCCGAGCCTCCTCTTTAACAAAACGGCCTATAATGGGATCACACCGGCCACTCAGACTTTTTTCCCATTCCCACCGGTCGGCGGTGACTACAGGGGGTCCGACCTGCAGGCTGGAGAGTTTGGTCAACCCAAACATTGGTATCCTTTCGCAGCACCAGAGTACACCGGGCAGGTACCCGGGGTAACAGCAGCCACCCAGCCTACAAACCTGAGTCCTCCGATAGCCGAGACCAGGGAACAGATCAAATTGCCTGAAATAAAGACTGAGAAGGACGACAGTGATGGTTACTCTACGGAGATAAAGGTTCAACAATACCCAACACCATCAGCCTCCGCCGCCATGCACCATGGAGTCTACTATTCGACCCCCTGGAACCCATCCTTCTGGCCCGGCCTCTCCCATATCACGCCACCCGGTACCAATAACCAAAACCCATCGACATCATCTGCATCATCCCCATCTCTGTCCCCATCGCCCCCAAGCAACGGGCTTCCAGGGAACGCGTTTTTCAGCGGGGCCTCGACCCAGACTGTCCCCGGGCCCCAGGCGCAGAACCTGGCGTCCGCACGGAGCAGCGGGTCCTCAAGCGGCGGATGCAGCGACTCTGAGGAGGAGGTAAGAACACATTCCCATTGGATTATGTCTCTGATTTGAACCAAATATTTCTACTGGTGTTGTTTAGCATCAATGTGCCATTTCACATTATTGGGTAGATCATCTTTATATGTGCCAAAGGTGGACATTTCCATTTCGCAGTAGCCTATAGATATTTTGATCCAACTTCCTCTCCTACAGGAGAACCTTTCCACTGAGGAACTGGAGCAGTTTGCCAAGGAGCTCAAACACAAACGCATAACCTTGGGTTTCACTCAAGCTGATGTAGGCCTTGCCCTGGGTAACCTTTATGGTAAGTTTGGGTCCCACATGGAGATGTTACTTTATACATTGTACTCATTATGTCAAATGCTATTACATCTTAGTGCTGGTTATGGAAGTTCTGATCAGGCTGCATTAAAAATGGAAACCAACGACTTGGAGAACACCTGACAAAGAACGATCCAAGTTGAGATGACAACATGATGAGATCTTACCAAACTAGAAACCAGAGTCACAATGCTAAACTGTGATGCTTTGCCAAGATGTTCAACATGGAGCTACTCCATTGACAGTGAATGGGGGGGCCTGTGTGGACTAACAAAGGACTTTAGAGAGTTTGATGTACAAACTAAGCTTAATTTCATGATGGCATTAACTCCTCTGAACCAGGAATTTTAACCGCATCCATGAAAATGGCACCGGAAACATGTTTTCCTGTACATTCTCAGTGGAGGTAGGCATTGGTGTGATGTACACAATGTTCACTAGTGCAAATTAAACTGTCTTAGGCCAACTCCTGAAAGCAGTATTCAATAATCAAAACTGGTCTCAGATCAGGACACTTGGCATACTTGAAGCTTATATCAAGGTTTTGGTTTTTCAGTCAACAATTGAGCTTATTGCCATGTGATATTTGACATTTTGTTTATGTGCATGCAGGTAAGATGTTCAGCCAGACGACTATTTGCCGTTTTGAGGCTCTCCAGCTGAGCTTTAAGAACATGTGCAAACTGAAGCCCCTCCTCCAGAGATGGCTGAACGAGGCTGAGACTTCGGAGAATCCCCAGGATGTAAGTCTGCAACTCTCGTCATTTTAACCCTTATGAAACAACAAATTCACTATGATCATGTTTATAGCATATGTCCAGAGGAGCAATTGGTGGCAAGCACAACCACTTTCTACATCTGAGACCATCAGGGCCCTTGGTCAGCCCTATCATAAATACACAAAGCTTCTACCTATGCTGATTGTTTTGAATCTCCATAAGTGCATGCATTATTGAATTGGGCTGGCTTTTCAAGTTTGTCTAACTCCTGCTGAGCAAAACCTCAGCTGACCCCCTTGCTATCTCGTGAGGCTTAAAATGATGCCATCCGGTGGCTGTAATGAGGCTGTATAGTGATTACAAGAAACCTCACTTGAACCTGGGCCTACATGACTCCAATCAAAGGAGAATAACCATAGTCAAGCCCCAAATCTGTACAGTACATAGTAAGTACTAACCATACTGCATAGTATGGCATGTGGTACGTGGCAAATAAACATGTTGCAACATGAGTATTCAACATGGCATCAAATCTTACTAACATGTTTCTGATTTCTCAGATGTACAAGATTGAGCGAGTATTTGTTGACACCAGAAAGAGGAAGAGAAGGACCAGCTTGGAGGGGACGGTGCGCTCTGCTCTGGAGTCCTACTTTGTCAAGTGTCCCAAGCCCAACACCCAGGAGATTACACACATCTCTGATGACCTGGGCCTGGAGAGAGATGTAAGATATAAACTGTGCAAGTGATGGCGTTTGCCTTTACATGACATCTGTGTCTAGTCGGCCACATTTCTGGGTTGTGTGTGTATGACTGGTGTTGTTTTTGGTAGGTGGTACGTGTCTGGTTCTGCAACCGCAGACAGAAGGGCAAGCGCCTGGCCTTGCCATTGGATGAGGAGTGTGAGGGCCAGTACTACGAGCAGAGTCCTCCCCCACTAAACATGGCCCCTTCCCCCATTCCCAGCCAGGGCTACGCTGCTTCCAGCTACCCCGGAGCCCCTCCTACCCTCTACATGCCCACCCTTCACCGGCCCGACGTCTTCAAGCAGGCCCTGCACCCCGGACTGGTGAGTCATCTGACTGGATAAACATGTTTCGGTAGTCCCAGCCAGCCCCGCAGATTCTCTCTCCACCCAACTGAGCTATCTATCCAACCCCCACTCAAGCTGGAGACTGTCCCCGATATCTAGTCACATCTAGATCATCTGTGGATCATGGGGTGGAAACATCCAACTTAAGGAGGCTCGTTTGGTGACTGCAGTAATGAGATGGAACGTGGTTTCTTGTTCCCGTTGTGATGGTGGGAATCATTGAAAGACTAACCAAGACCACCTTGTCTTCCCCCATTATGTTTTGAGTCCCATCGATTCTGATTGATTGGTTATTCTGATTTATTGGTTATACCTCCTAATGAAGTTATATGGGTGGGTTGTTGCAATGGGACAATCATGCAGCCATCTTACCAGGGTAAACCATTCTCAAAACTTGAACTATTTCTTTCTGCCATTCATGAATTCTTGAATAGTACATTGTATATACTACTTACCCCAAAGGCGCCAATTATAGCAGGTTTAAAACAATGCCCAGGTAAGATGGTTGCCATATGCTCCAATCCTGGAATGGACATGGTGTTTAAAATATGTGCAGGGTTACGGAGCCAGGACGCTCCTGCAGGTACCGCAGAATTACTGTAAATCCTGGATAGGTTTTCTGTGGTGCAGAGGAAGGAAGATCAGGCTAATCAAGGGAATCATAGTTTTAGTATTTAAAGGAAATATCACCCTAAAACAGAATTCACATGTTCAGGTCAATTGAATCCATTTTTGTGGGTGCAACAACTAATGGAGCAGCTCCAGGTTTCATCTCTTGAAAATACCAGCCATAGTCAGTTTAAGACTTCAGTTTTATCGACCTTGTGTGTTTTTTGTTTTTTGTTGAGGTTTTTGCATCTCAATGAGCTTTGTCTTAATGCAAGAAAATGGAAATGATCCCATACCCCTGTGAAATCTCCCTTCATTCTTAATGGAGCAGCTTCAGGATTTGCCTCATGATAGTTTTGGTTTTAGCTTTGAGAGATTTGTCTGTTCACAAATTTCGACTAAGCCGTCCAACATCATAGAAATATATAGACTATGCAAATTCTCATTTAGGGTGCATTTTCCATTAGATGATGCTTTTGCACAAAGTGGTTTTGTAACGCTGGATATTGAGTTAATTTCTTATTTGAATATTGTGTCCCTCTTATCTACGCAGATGTGAAGTTTTGTAATCTATGGTTGTTGGTGATTAACATTATTGGCAAACCTTTTCAGCTTCAATGGGGTGGTGAGATTCAAAGTAATATTTTGAAGGAATATGTTTTATAAACTTGAAGTGATTTGTCGCCCACAAATATCTTAGCTGCTAATTCTGCCAATTCAGCTGTATTGCACACTGTCAGCATTTTCTTTTAATGCTTCACTGAGGGGAAACATAGATCCTGGTGGGGAAAGACTGCGATGAGATGATCATGTCTGACCAGACGAATCAACTCAATCAAATTAACACTAGAACAGCCAAAATCCTAACCATCCCCCACCCCCACCCCCCCTTTTTTTTTTTTTACAATTTAATCTCAAAGGGTTTTTATCTTTGTGAAATGTTGAATAACACTAGATTGATAAAAGTCAAAGACTGGGTGCTCACTGGGGTTCATTTGACAAACGGAGGTGGATAATAACTACTTACAACTACGTGTAGATTTAAAACTACTCATGAGTACTTCTCAATGTCCGGACAAATTTTAAGCTTTTGCTCCCTTTTACTCGGGTAACGATAATTTTTAGAAATGAGGACAGTCATTTAAAGTCACATCTCTTGACATTATCCCCCATGATTCAAAATCCTGAAGTGACAAAAAAATGTATTATTTACAGGACCATGCCAAAAAGTGTCATCAGTAGCCGAAACTTTGGGGTACAAAATCTTAATGGATTTTAACTTTTTTAACTCCAAAATTAAATAGTATTATCAGTGAGTACCCATGTTTTGATCTGGTGTGACTAAAATTTACTGAAGTAAGAGTGCCTTTGCTTGAGTAAAGTGTCCTGTTACCTATTGTGTCAATATCTAAATCAAACCTGATCACTGAAGCTGATGCTAAAACCTTAATGTGCCCGATCATTTGTCACAATCTTTGCTTTGTCTTGTTGCAGCTACAGTCATTTCCATTTTGCGTGTGACACATTTCCCGTGACTTTATTTTTTTTTCCTCAACTGATTCTTTGTAAATGGTTTATATTGTAATTTATTTAAACATTAGCTACCCTGAGATGTTTTCACTCAAGCACCCTAAACCTTACCTGTATCTCTGCACCTAGTAATTAAATGAAATTACTTTACTTCAAACTGTTTTCGCTTCGTTGTCTTTTTCCATGTTGAAGCTGTCCATCTGTGTGTTGAGATGCATGCTTTTTAATTTTTTATTGTAGATTTGAGAGTAAAATTTTTGCACATGTCCCACCAGAAATTGAGTAAGGGCTGTTTTGTTATGCAGATGTAGTTTAATGACATTCCATTAAGCCAGCATGCCTTTCATTTACTTCCTCAAATTTGAGGAAGTTTGTCTTCAGTTCTTAGGTTACCATTGAACACTTTTAGAAATCCCAACCATTATTTCATATTTCCTATTCAAACAGCTTTGTCTACCAAGGCTCTTTCAGGCATCTATCCCACCAAGACTCATTCAGGCATCCTTTAGTGGATGCACCTTGATCAGAAACTTCCATTTACATTAAGCCGTATGCTGTAGCACACAGCTGTGACTTCTGTTTTTGTGTGTTGTAAGCATGACAGGAAATGAATCATGTGTTTAACGTACATGGATCACACTAAGCATGACCATTGTATTGTATTTTGTTCAAGTCCTTTATTCGCAGGGTTATCTGTACAATTAAATGCTTATGGTGAGGTTCAGGTCAAACAATGTAATGTGTGGAGTCAATCTATCCCTGGAGATGAATAATGGCACAGGGCAGTTTAGTGTCACCTTAGAGGTAAAGTGCGAGGGATGATGTCATCACAGCCAAATCAAAGTAGTTGTACAACAAATGCACAGTGGAAAATGTTCAGATCTGGTCAATGTTTTTCATATGAAGCGGTTATAGCACCGAAATAAAAAATGACTTTTTAGCTGATTCTATCATGCATCTATTGAACAATCATGGCAAAAACCAACCAATAAAACAATCACAGATTTTTGAACAATCCCATCTAATAAAACTGTCTCTCTCTCCCCAACTGTCACCCCCATTTGTTTACTCGTTTGAATGATCCCTCCCTGCATTATGTCCCACCCCAATATCCTGTTTCAACAGGAAATCCATCACATTAAGGATGCAAGCTCTTTCCTGCTGTTTGTGTTGCTCTGATTATTCCTAATTTGCCGATTATTTTCTTTGGACAATAATAAAACAGGGAATCAGATGGGAAAAATGAGTGAGAAGAGAACACAAAGTGGAAAAATGTATAACAAAGCATAACACAAGGGAAATATAATAAACTAGTCCTGATGCAGAAACTGAAGTTATAGAGTGTATTTAGGAGTGTGCCAAAAATGCTTAGGTGGTAAAAATCCCAATGATGTGTATTAGCCATTGAAATCATACCACATCTATGTGTGTGTGTTCATTCAGTGGCATTAACCCAAGCCTCCAGGTCTGAGTAAATCTTCTGTTGAGGTAAACTGTTGTACTGAGAGCAGATCCTGCACAGTCTCTCCCTCCAATCTGTGTGCAACTTCACTTTCCAATGTTGCTTCCAACTAAAATAGTCAGCGTAGCTTTCCTTGTCCTCTGCCAGTCGTTTTAGATACTTGCCCAAGTCCTCTACAGAGGCAAACTCATCAACATGGATGAAAGAGTTGGGTGGAGCCACAGCTTTGTAATAATTCAAGGACGGTCCCAGGACAACAGGCACCGCCCCCGCTTGGTAGGCATTCCTCCACAGCTTCTCTGTGATATAATCCTTGGAGACCGAGTTCTCAAAGGCCAGGTAGAAGTAGCAGCGGGAGATGGTGGGCAAGAGGTCTTGGGAAGACAGCCATTTCTTTATCCACCGCCCGTACACCGTCACAGGAACGACGGCGTTCAGGTTGTTGTAGACTTTGCTTCTCCTGTAGTGGGCCTTATAGTTGCTGACCACCCAACAGACCAGAGCGCTCTTATTCAGGGGAACAGCAGCCTCTGTGCCCCCTTCGACTCCGCACTCCCTATCGCCAGTCTCCTTTGGCAGCAGCTCCCCATAGGAGATAGTAATATCAGCATCCCTCCTGTAGGACATGGTCAGGTTGAAGACGTTCGCGTACGGCCGCAAGTCCCCGTTGTTTTCTGGGGACTCCAGGGACATCCAGACCCACATCTGGCCCCGGGACCGTGGAAGGTGGAGGGGCAGCTTCTGCCTTCCCTCTATTAGTTCTCTGTTGTGGAATACTACAATATCGGCCGTGTGGTACAAGGAGCGCTGGTCTGTCAGTCTGCAGCGGGGGATGTGGTAGCGGTCCCAGCACACGTCACCCTTCAGGCTGTAAGAAGGGCCAAAGGGCCAGTACCACAGCAGGACGGTCACGTTATGCCTGATAATGTGACCGTTGCTGAAGATGGAGGGATTTGTGGCTGTCAGCCATCCACCAAGGAAGAAGAGAGGTAAAACACACAGGAAGAGGAGGACGAGGCGCTTCCTCATTGAATTGAGCAAGGCCTTTTTAGTGTTTTTACGCCCCTGTCAAAAAAGGGAATCAAGAAGTAGGATTATGGAAGTACAATGAGATATTTATGTCTTTACCGTTTGCAAACATATGTCAGATGAACTGGTGACAGCAATAAATAAAAGTTAACACTTGAACTGCTAATATACTATTACTCCTGATAACCATCAACAGGTCAGTGTTACCTCTCATATTGCTTTTTTTTTTACACAAAATCCTGGAACTACCAACAGTTATATTTTTGTTTCAGCATGACCACAAGAACCAGCATCTATCATGTATAACATGAATATGATTAAAACTTAACTTGATAAACCGATATAAACCAACAATATATGGTCAGGTTAATTTCACCTTTTGGCTGGAATACATATATATGCTTATTTATTCTTTGTGTTTTGTCTTACCTTGTGAAATGCTGAATACCACAGATTTGTGGAAAGTCATCACATGGTTATAATTTAGATAAGATAAGATAAGATATGACCTGTTGGAGCTTCTAGTCATAATCACCACGTGTTTGAGAAAAGCTTTGTATCTTGAGTGCAGTCGTGAAAACATGTTTAAGTTTTAAGTTAAGGTTTTCACACTTGACATTTCTATTTGACTCACAAATTGTTTCCCTAACCGTAACCTTATCTATAGTAACATCAAAGTGAGCTGTAACCACGACAGCAGCCCTGTGACAGGATGCAGTAATAGACAATACAACACGTGAAGGCAAGAATAATGATCACTACCATGTGTTATAGTATGATTAATTAGCAACATATGTAAATTAATAATGAATAAAGTGTAGGCTATAATGCTATATTACCTAGACCTTGAACATCTATACAGCTCCACTACAAACATTTACAGATAGTTGTATTTAAGATGAACATTACCATTGCAGATGGAGCCAGATGAATTTCTTCTAAGGGAGTGGCCATCAGCCATAGGGGAAGGTTCACAAAGTCTTTCACAAAGCCTCCCCAGTGCATGATCATTTTAAGTTTATACTGGAGGCAGGCCCATCTGGGCTGTGTGACTTTTGAGAAACTTCTTAAAGTCCATCTGTTTAAAAGAGCTGTAACAACGCATTATGTAATAACACAACAAAATGTAATACATTTTCTCTTCATTATGTAATAACACCTGCATTTTGTAATAATCTGCCGCATTTTGTAATACACAGCCTGAACGCAATATGTAATAAATTTCCCCGCATTTTGTAATAAATTATTACATATTGCGGTGGTTATTTGTCATACATAGTGGCAATTCAAGGTGCTTTACAAAGATTAAAAGATTTATAAGAACAATGAATAAATAAATAGTGGTGTAGATAAAAACAAGATTTAAAAAAAGTTTAAAATTTTTTAAAGAACTCAACTTAACTAAAAACATCCATGAACAGTGTGGTTTTGAGTCCTGATCAATCAATCAATCAAGTTTTTATGTCACGTGTAATCATTCAGGTACAATCACAGTGAAATGTAATCCCGTCAGTTCTGATTCAAAAGTTTTGAGGATTAGGCTACTTTTAAGATGGACAGGGAGTCTGTTTCAGAGATACGCAGCATAGTGACTAAAGGTTGCTTCGCCAAGTTTAGCCCTGGCACTGGGCACTACTAGCAGCCCACTCCCACCTGACCTGAGAGGCCTGGCAGGAGTGTACTCCTTAAACATGTCTGTAATGTATTTGGTCCCACTCCATGTATTGATTTATAAGCAAGCAGCATTGCCTTATATTCAGTTCTGTGGCTGACAGGAAGCCAGTGTAGTGACTTAAGAATCGGGGTGATGTGGTCTGAAGTTTTGGTCCCTGTAAGAACTCTAGCAGCTGCATTTTGAATAAGCTGAAGCTTTTTGATGGTCTTTTTGGGGAGCTCTGTCAAAAGACCATTGCAGTAGTCTGCTAGAAATAAAAGCGTGAATGAGTTTTTCCAGGTCGGCTTTTGACATGAAGTCCCTGAGTTTGGCTGTATTTGTAAGATGATAAAAAGCTGATCTTGTTACTGCTTTTATGTGGCTATTTAGACTAAGATCAGAGTCAACTATAACGCCGGTCTTATTTAATATTTGGGAAGTTTAATTTAGCTTAATTGTTAAAAATATAACGTGTACAGATGAAGACATCCATTTTGGTTGGTTATTACATAATGCACTGTATTATTACATTTTCATTATAAAAAAAAGTGCAACTCCCGCATTTTGTAATAACCACCGCAATATGTAATAATTTATTACAAAATGCGGGGAAATTTATTATATATTGCGTTCAGGCTGTGTATTACAAAATGCGGCAGATTATTACAAAATGCGGGTGTTATTACATAATGAAGTGAAAATGTATTCCATTTTGTCGAGTTATTACATAATGCGGTGTTTTAATGCCTGTTGTTTTTGTTTGCATTTTGGCTGCTGGATGTTTATTTCTACTGTTTTGTTACCACTTACTACCTTTGCATGCTTTGTTCCTCAGTCTTTGTATGTCCCTCAAATTAATGGCGTATGCACTTGTCCTGTTGTCTGTGCTGTGATGATTGTAGCACTTTGCGTATTAGAGAAGCACATTATGAATAAAGGCCATTATTATTAGTAGTAGTTAAGTAGGTAAGCAATATATGTGACACCAAATTCAAGTCTATGTGGGAGTCCACTTAATCAAGTTTTGACATACGTTATTCTTTAACATTGGACAGTTCAGTCCACCTCCTTTCTTGTGAACAAACATTACTCAGAGCCAGACACAAGTTTTGGAGAATTAACTATTAATTTCTCTTTAATTACTACTTGCAAGTACTGTTTGGTGAGACTTCTGTTGATAGGACCCGTGGCCTAACTAGCATGATAGGCTACTGGTACTGTTTTTCTCCTTATGATCACTACTGAGGTACTTTGGAGGCCCTCAAACAAAAAGTAAAAGTGTGTTGAATTCACTAAAGTCCATCCTGCCATGTCCATCTCCCTCTACCAAGGTGAATGGTGAGCGTAGTGAGGACTCACCATCAGGTACTCAGGCCAGTGTGAAGGGACTCATCACCAGGTCCTGATCTTATCAAGACACTGTACTGTATCTCCGCTCAACTTGCAGGACTCTGATCTACATTGAGCAAAAAATAAGGAGAACATTGTACTTGAACATCTGTCAGGGAAAAAAATGATCCCCTCAGTACCTGGATTAATATACTGAATCAGATGTCTCTGTGAATACAAGTCTTTATTTATGCATGCATGGAGAGAAGCACATAACAACGAGGTCAGTAGTTATCAGAGCTACAACTTTTATACAGTGAGACAAATAACTCTTAAGGAATGTGTAGGGTGTTGCAGGCCTTACTCATCAAACTCCCAACTCCCAATTAGAAGATAAACACATTGTTTTTCTGCTAAGTCTGCTGAGATAAGCACTAAGCACTCACTCTATTAGTACATTTCCATGGTTCTAACCTCACAGATACATTTCACAGCATATAACAAGTTTAACAATCACACGTCCCTAAACTATTCATCCTTCATCATGACAATAGCTCATAAGGCACATTTACTTCTAAATGTTACAATCACAATGAAATGCAATATTTTTCCCACACATCATAGCTGCTTTTGCAAAAGCCAAAGCCAGAAAACTTAAAACTTAAAATCAGACTGTATTATTTGTTTGTCCATCAAACAAAAGATCGTAGGATTATCTAGATCAGTTTGGAAAAGATATCTTCATATTTTGGACGTGCGACTAGTAAATTAAACTTGAATATCAGGTCATGGAATACCATTCAGTCATATACACTGAGGACAAAGTATTGTGCAATAGATCACAGGCTAGAAATGAATGAGTCAAGTCAAGTGAATATATAAAAACTGTAACTGAACTGTGCACAAAAATAGGACTGAGAAAGACTTAACATGTGACAAGAGAAAGCACATAAAGCTGTTGAAAATAAAACAAGATATTTTGGGTAAGATTTGTGTGTGTGTGTGTGTGTGTGAGAGAGAGAGAGAGAGGGAGAGAGAGAGAGAGAGAGAGAGAGAAAATGTACATAAATTGTATAAATAGTTTACAGAAAAATTATAAACGAATACGCATTTCTTACATGCTTTTACATTTCTATTATATATTGGGAAAATGTAGTTTATGGACCAGAGCTAATACTTTGTGTTGGTATTTACATAGGAGCAAGATGAAGACAGGAATGCCTCGAGAATTGTTTCTACCTAGGGCCCCTAACACTCTGTACACGTCGGATAAAGGCTGGGTATTAGTGTAATTATTCATTTTCTGAAGGGCCTTAAACGCTCAGACTGTCACTGAGGAATCCAGAACAGGATGCGGTCAGAGATTTATGGTGATATGAACAGGTTAGGAGTGGCACCGTTACATTTCCTTTGCAGGCTGTTGTATGCTGTGCAAAGACCATGCCAGTTTCGTTCCAACCCTCATCACTGAATTTATCTTCACAGTTCACTTGCAGTTCACTTGTTAAAACCGTTTTAATATATTGTCTATCACCAGCTTTGTAACTCTTGCCATAGAGAGCGAAACAGAAACGGAATCAGAATGTGTGAAAAACAAAACCTCACATGGACCATATCGATACTGGTGATAGAGATTAAACTTACCGAAACCTTGCAATAAAAGACATACACACACGCACACACACACACAGTAATACACCCCAAGTTTCCATGCACTAACCTGATCAAGAGATGAGCTACCGTCTGCGCTCCGTCTTCAGTCACCACTGATACCATTTGCGGCCAGAAAACATCCAGAGGAACAGAGGTGCGGTGGGGATGCAGCTCAGCTTTGAGTGTTATTCAAACCAAATGACAGCCCTCTTCTTACAAGGAAGCTGAGGTGTGGCTCCCTCAGAGATGGATGTTAACATGGAGATTGTTGAGTGTGTTATGAGCTCGGTCTGCTCCCACCCTGTCTGTCCTTGCACGTCCGCTTTCTCTTCTGCCTTCCAGGAGATGGATGGTTTTATAGATGCTTATCTGCAAGGTGCACACTCAAACTAATATATCAGCTAAGCACGTTGAGATAATTTCCAAGAAAGTGTTGACTGCATATGTGCGCTGATGATGAAAGAGGAAGTGGTGAGCTTTATGTAGATTGAGGGTCACACCAGGGCTACTACACAAACAAAAATCATCTCAGTTAGATGTTGATGGGAAAAAGTCTAGTCCAAAATCAGTCATGTTTTTTGTTGGACCACAACTTCACTGATCTGTTTACAAGACGGTCAGTTTTCCAAGTTAGTATGGTGGTTTACAAAATAAGATGGTGATGGGAGAAGAGAATTAATTTTGAATGAAGTCTCTCCCCTCTGCAGACTCTTATTCTTTTCCAACACTATGCAGGTTCAGGGGCATGCAGGATGAGAAACTAGGCGTTGTTTGCCACCTCATAGAGGTCGCAGAGTCATTTTGAAAGAAGTGCTGCCATATGCATGTTTTTTTATAGCCTTGAGAGATAAAAGTGTGAATTACATGCAGATGACTTACAAGAGATATTCTCGCTCTTGGTGCTTTCAAAACGGTTTGCTGACAAAAAAGAAAATTCTAAAACCAAATAATTTTAGGTAAATGACTAGAAAATAAAATCTGAATATAAAAATAGGTGACCCCCTCAATATAGGTATCAGTAAATTATATCTATCCTCAAATACTTTGATATACACTGTAAAGTTGAAGAAATAGAGACAAAATCAAAGGTTTTTCAGGAAAGTTTCTATTCATGATGCCCCTTTTTATGTGGGTTTTTAAATGTGGGTTTTTGCTCTAACCAGTTTCTTCTCTTGCTTGTGTTGTTGACTCTTTTTAAGTTATGATGGAAGCAGTGTGGTAGATTACATTCGACTTAAACAGAAACTACATGACCTCCTCCTCTGGGACTCTGTGTGTCCAAACTTAGTTTGAGCAAAAAGAGGCTATAAAGAATACTGTTACCTGTTGATATGGGGGGGAAGTTGAAAAGAGCTTGACTGAAGAAGATTTTACAATAATTTTATCAAATTATTGTTATAAATCTATTTACTACATATTATATATACATACAAATCTACTATATATTAGCAAGAAGAAAGACAAGTGTACTTCTCAAGTAAATAGTAGAACAGTTGCTTCAAAGTCATCATTGTAGAAATCTTCATTGTACTAATCTTTTATTCACATTGTTTTTAAAGCAAGAAAAAATAATCTGTTTTGATCAATGGAACATCTACTGTTCTACGATATACGTATATGCATACTCATGCATTTTTCTCTCAGTCAAGTTTCTGTTCTCACGTTTCTGTGTTGTTAACCACTGGGTACACCCAAATTAACAATGTTTTGACCAATGCACAAATTTCATTCAACCTTTGCTGTCTCTTATAAATTAACGATTTACACAAATAAATCTTAATGAGGAACAAATTTCCTCCATGTCCAGGAATGCCCAGACTGCAAAGCAAACAAAAAGTAAAACTCTATAATATTCATTACTAAACTAACATACTAAAATTCATTACAATCCATGGGTACAGCCCTGTCCCACAGTAAAAGATGGTCATTATGTTCACTACATGTTGAAATCCATGTATTATTTAATTTGCCCTCGGCAGGTGTAAAAAAACCCAACTCATTATGCCTTTTGCAATTCATGCTTATATTAATAAAAAATACATAAAATGACCAAAATGCCACTGGAAATTGAACAATGACATCAACAGGAGGCAAGATGTGCCACAACAGTTTGTCAAGCTGAGGATGGATGTCCCAGGCCTTAAATGATCCAGTATGAGGTCTTTAGTCTGTTGTTGTCAAGTGTTGATGTCAATAAACAGATGCAGGTGAATAAAACTGGTATGGCTACCTATTGTCTTCGGAGGAGTTTTCACACGGCAGCTGCTCGCTTGCTGTGCAGCAAAGTACTAATGTGGAGGATCAAGAGGAGCCACATCAGACCTGACATGAAGAGTGAATAAGGCCACATGGATAACAATCATTCTTACATTTATGAGTGGAGTAGTAGTGGCAACAGTAGTAGTAATAGCAGAAATTCCTTGATTGCTAAAACACGAGTGAGGTAATACAGGGAATAAAGAACAACCAGGGCACTCCCACAATAGCCTAACCTCATACATCAGTGACATAAAGAAACATACAATGATTAAAGATCAGTGTCAATGCTCCTGGAAGGCACACTGAATTAATAAATTTATTAGGTACAACTCAATTGTGTCCGTTCCAAAACTTCATTGCATTAGGAAGATAGATGCCATTTGAACCTCTCTGAGAAGTCTTGTTGCTGAAAACAACTTCTGTATTGCATACAGTGAGTAGTACAGTGAGTGAGCGATTTTGTCCATGATGAAATTAATTTGACCAATGACTCTCTTATCATGCAGCTTCCCCAGTGACTTCATATTACAGTCATCTTTCTGAGCCTGTTGACCAACTGTCCCTCCCAATTTCAGCCTCGAGGCGTCATCTGAAAATTATTTCCATTGAGTCTGACATACTGCAACTTGCTTTGTTAGATCATTCAGAGTGCATTTTATTTAAAAAAAAATCAATGAACCTCCTGACCAAAATATGATTCTGATCAAACTATCAGTTCTCTCATATACCTGAATAGACAATTATCACTGACACTTATTTCTGGGCAGTACATAAAACCAAGGACACCATTATACTGCATTTGCCATCAAAATATCCAATGCAAGCATTCTCAAAATGCAGCCTGAATTAATGTCAAATATATGAAGTTTCAATTATGTTGTATTCAAAATGACCACTAGAGGGGAGTGTGCTACACTTATGAGTAGAATGACATCACATAATGAACCTGTTCATGCTTATCCATGTTTGTGTGTTTTTGTTAGCTAAAGCTGATAGCATGCAGTCCTTACAGGTGTTGGACCACTGTGCTTTGCTTTCATCTGAGGCTGCTCAAACAAAACTAAAGTGCTTCAATCATTTCATACAATTTCCAATACAGTTTCCAAATACATTCTCCCCGGTTTTGTATACACAATGCAAGCAAATTTTGTTTTTTTTATCATACAGTTCCTTGTTGATTGGTTGCTGTTAGTTGAAAAATTCAGGTCTGGATTGCTGGGCAGTCAGCTCAAACAATGGGTGTTTTGTGAAGGGAAGATAAACAACAAATGCCTTTCAACTCACTGTGCTTCCAGAGAAACTGATGGGAGGAGGCAGGGGTGTGAGTGGGAGATTTTCACAGGTTAGACTCTCTGGCTTTATTCACCAACAGAGATAAACAGGGGGTTTTGTTTTGAGTTATTCGCTTTATCTTTGCCAGCTCATGTTTTTCCTTTCAGCATTATCCCAGATGCTTGACTCCCTAATCATCATGATCCAAGGATAGACTCAGACAGAGACAGACAAAGGCCTGCAAGGATAACAGCTTGACAAACTCCTTCAGCGAGATCTCAAACAAAACCTAATAAGTAAATTACTTTAATTTGCCGTGCACTATCTATGAATGTAACGTGAATTCCACAGCAGTCATAGATGTCAATCACATCACACACCTTTACTTATTTTCTGTCTCTCTGTCTCTCTGTCTCTCTCTCTCTCTCTCTCTCCCTCATGTAACCTTCATGCCCTATTTGAAAATACCTAGTACATGAGAGCACTTTCAGTCAGTCATGAATGCTGATGAACAAGTGAAAGTATAGGCAGCGTGTATCCAAAATAAACACAACAAATGGTGGGAAGATGAGCGGAAGACTAAAACAGAAAACAAGAGAGAGAGAGAGAGATAGAAATGGAGACAGGTATTGTTGTCATCAGGTGACCGGGAGGTGAACCTCTTCTTGCTACACTGTATGAATAGAAGTATGAGTGACATTCACAAAAATAGCAAAACACATCCTCAGTTTGACCATCTTGCCAAACCTCAAAAACTTTGCTATGTGGTGAGAAAATTCAAACTGCAAAACTAATAGCACATTTTATGACATTTTTTTTTTTTTTTTTTTCAATTTCAACTTGCTTTATTGACATGACAAGTACATTCCTGTGTTGCCAAAGCAAATAGATGAAAAAGATAATAAAATAAAAATTTGAGGGACAACAAAACAAAGAAATAGAGCATAGAGACAAAAAGAGTAAAACACCTAAAGTGAGCATAAGATTATCAAGAAGTTGATGAAGTACCCAGTAAGTCATCTGTCCTACAGATCATGACATATTGTGGGAAACAAGTATCATTAATGAATGAAGAATAACCTGTTGTGATTATTGTAAATTTCTATAGTGAATGCAGTTCATCATCTTCTGATATGGCAGTGCATAGAATCTCTGTGGCATGCTAATAAAGCACCTGTTGAATTGAATTAATTAAATGAAAGTGATTGTGTGTGTGTGTGTGAAATAGAAAGACAGTGAGAGAGAGAGAGAGAGAGAGAGAGAGAGAGAGAGAGAGAGAGAGAGAGAGAGAGAGAGAGATAATGACAACAGAGAGAGAGTGAGAGAACTTATAGAGAATATGCTGGAAGAGCGGCTGAGTGGCTGGGAGGAGAGATCCAGATTGGCTGGTCAGACTGGTAAGTCTGGAGGGGGCGTGGGACTGCCAGAGCCTGACAGGTGTGGTGAGAGACAGAGAGAGAGAGAGAGAGAAAGAGAGAGAGGAAGAGAGGGAGGAGTGAAACACTAGAATAAAGAAATTCAGGTGGAGTGAAGACAAAGCAGTGCTGTTGCATCCAATGCAGGCTGTGACCACCACTGTGAGTAGCCTTCAGTTATGATTTGACTGCCAGTTTCATCTGACCTCAAGAGTGACATTCAAAGATGCAGCTACATGCGTGTTTGTCTTCCCATGTATGTTTGTGTTTGTGTGTGAAAGAGAGAGAGAGAGAGAGAGAGAGAGAGGGAGAGAGAGAGAGAGAGAGAGAGAGGCTGGATAATGGACATATCTGTATAGGAAGATAAACTTTGGACAGTCACAGTTTTTGTTCTTTGTCTTTGAACCAACAGTAGCGGTAACAAACAGTTTCTCTGGATCCAGTGGAGAGACACAGAGAAAGCGACACAGAAAGAGAGAGATAAAGAAAGAGGGAGGCAGAGAGAAAGATGGCAGAGGCCCCGAAGATTGAACTCTTCATTAAGGTAAGGCCGCTCTGCTTAGACTCTGCACTACAGATGTAACTGTGGCTAACGTGGATGCGTTTTCTGTTTATTATTATGAAAAGCAGAAGCGAATTATTACATATAACCAATCCCATAACAGCAATTCAAACATATTTCACACTGCACACTAGGAAGGGATAACTTGACATTTTGAATTTTAACCGCGGTTGCTTCTCTTGCAGCTTGCTGTGGCCCTGAATTTCAGGAATGCTAGCAAGTCTGTTTAGACAAACTGTACAACCAATAAAGACCCCTGCAAACCCTGAATTTCCAAATGTCAAAGTATCTGCTTAACCATGTTTTTTTCACATTTCTGATTGTTTCTCATTTATTCGTAGGCTGAAATAATACAGTTGTTCAGGTGATAGAGACCTTCAAACATGATGATTCAGCTTGTCAAACTGTTTAAAGATAAACTGTCTGAACCCTTGGAAGACTACAGTATTATCATATGTTGTGGTGAATTATAGTACCATATGTACAATTATAATGATACATTATGTAATATCATTATTATTCTATGCTAGACTGTTGTAACTGACATCTGCTGTGGTCTAAAACAACACTGGTCTAAAACAAATAGTAGTATTGATAATAAAAGATGCAGAACTGTTGATCTTGCTCTAGCCCTTATCATTTTTGCGAGTATCAGTGTGAGAGCCGATGGTGAGCAGTAGAAACTGAAAAGAGGCCTGTCCAGTTTCTGTGTTTTCTTTGATCCTTCACAGAAAATGCCATTGCTTCCGCACATGCCAGTGACTCAGTGTTATCAGACTGTGAAGGAGATGATATTATAGTTGAGATACCAAACACCAGTTTAATACATACATAGTGGAAAGGAGCATTAACCTTCTATTTTAAATGCTTTAACAATTTGTGTAGACTGTCAGAGCAGAGCAGGAAAGACAAGAATATCTGTGCAGGAATTCATGTTGGCTTCATCCAGACTTCCCCTACAGTAAGATCTGGCACAGAGGAATTCAAGCTATAATTTTGCCAATTGTGCTCCACTCAAAACTTAAGCTCTATGACCAATTGGTGTATTGGATCTGAATGCAAACTGTGGCAGCTGGTATCTACTCTGCTCATCAGGGGGAGTGACCTGGTCGAACAAACATGACTTGTGATTGCTTGATTGTCTGATTGTCTGCATGAAGCTACCATTGCACCATTACATGAGCGTTTCCATTATGGAAATGTTTTCACATTTGTAAATATTATTTTCACCTCACTGTTTTGGGCAATGCATTTGTTGCTCTTTCTCTTACTCCTTTCTCTCTCTCCTGTGTGTGTGTGTGTGTGTGTGTGTGTGTGTGTGTGTGTGTGTGTGTGTGTCTGTTTGTGTATCTTTCAGGCCAGTGATGACACTGAGAGCGTAGGGAACTGTCCTTTCTGTCAGAGACTCTTCATGATTCTCTGGTTGAAAGGGGTCAACTTCACCCTCACCACTGTGGACATGAAGCGGTGAGAGTTTCTCTGTCTGTTATTCTGTTGTTATTGTAAGGCATAAAACTGAACATGAGAATGCTAGTTGGCATATTATCAATATCAAGTGTTGAGATGGAATTTATTGGAAGAAAAATACTCTCTGTTTACTGGTATGAATTAAAGTTTGGAGATTATTGTGAACTAATTATTCCGTTATTAGAATATCTAACTTTGAACTCTCTGACTCTCTGACTCTCTGACTGAAAAGGCTATCGAAGCACTTTGTCCTGAAAGTAACCTGGAAATGAGTTTAAAACACACAACTTAGGAAAGGCATCCATTTTTTGGTGATAGAGTGTTATGCTTTTCTTGAATGATTCCTTCAAGGTTGGAAAGTTCATCATTTTTTTGCTCTGACCAGGTTTGGTGAGCTAAACGTTGTTTGTGCTGTTCCTCTGCAGGGCTCCTGACGTGCTGAGGGATTTGGCTCCAGGCTCTCAGCCTCCCTTCCTCATCTATAACACTGAGGTCCGAACAGACACCAACAAGATTGAGGAGTTCCTGGAGGAGGCTTTAGCCCCACCAGAGTGAGCGGAGTGCATATACTCTTTCACTCTTTTTATTCTGCAACACAAAAGAATATATGAAGTATCTTGTCGTTGAGTATCTTGAAAAACACTATGTTAATGAAATATCTTGTTATTATGAATGAATGCATATATGCACACACACACAAATATTTGTATTTCTCCAATGACAGGTATCCAAAACTGTGCTGTCGATACAAAGAGTCCAATGGTGCCGGTGATGACATCTTCCATAAATTCTCAGCATATATCAAGAATCCCAACCCCGGACTTAATGAGAGTAGGAGCATTAGTTTGACATTTCAAAATGATATTACAGTAATTTGTGTTTCATCAAGTACGTACATTTCTATGTTCCTCATTTCCACATGAGGGAACTTCTGACCCCAAGGCTACAAATGCACCCAGTGAGTCAAAGGACAGTTCTGTATCACAGTCCTCTTGGTTCCTAGTAAATCATAGGAAACAGTTGCTTTTTGATTTGCAAAAAAACATATGCAAAAATATAATTTTCAATATAACTATGGGGAAAGTGATATCACAATCAAGCTTTTGTGCGGCGATAGCCTCAAGGTAAGGGAACCAGGTCTGTCGTCAAAAAGTAAATGTTTCAAATTCCTGGACTGGCTACAGGAAAATCTAGCCCGGGAAAGTCAATGAGTCACTGACTCTCCTCCCTCAGCAGTCACCCTCAAGCTGCTCCTAAACACGGCACTTAACCACCAGCTGCTCCAGTACTGGGCAGCTCCTCAGTCAGAATGTGTAAAACTCTGAATTTACAGCAGGGTATCGCTGAAAAAGAGCTAAGCTGCTCAGCAAACCTTCCTAGAATAAAAAAGGTTAAAAACTAGTAACAAATCCTATTTTTGAGTATCAGAGCTTCAAAATAGATTAATAAACGTATGTTGGCATGTCCTCAGGCGTGCAACAT
Organism: Centroberyx gerrardi; assembly: GCF_048128805.1. Classification (NCBI taxonomy): domain Eukaryota; kingdom Metazoa; phylum Chordata; class Actinopteri; order Beryciformes; family Berycidae; genus Centroberyx; species Centroberyx gerrardi. The sequence goes on along the minus strand of NC_135998.1, from coordinate 13,097,701 downwards.
CCTAGGTTTGAATCTGACCTGGGGCTTTTGCTGCATGTCAACCCCCCCGGCTCTCTCCACTGTCCAATATAGCAGAAAATGCCACAAAATAATCTCAAATAATGAATAAATAAACTCATGAAGCTCTGACGTCAGTTCAAGCCCCTGAATGAAACGCCTGATCTACCTCTCTGTGTTGGGGATTCCCTTTTGTTTACAACTGGATTAAAATAAAACCTTGAAATAACACCTCTCTCTCTTTCAGTGCTGGAGAAGAAGTTCCTTAAAAGCCTGATGAAACTGGACAGATACCTCGTGACGCCTCTGCCCCATGAGCTGGACCAGAACCCAGATGCCAACGACTCTTCGCGCCAATACCTGGATGGCAACTCCCTCACCTTGGCAGACTGCAACCTGCTTCCCAAACTCAACATAGTCAAGGTTAGCAGAACACATGAGAGGGGTAGTTAGCAGAGCATATTGTAATTGCTCTGCCAACTGGTGCAAGTTTTTTTCCACCATAAAGGACAGAAATCTTTTCATTGTTATCTCAGTAGAAAAGAAGGATAGAATTTCTTAAACTGCAAAAGTGTCAAGTGAAAGAGCTGTAAAAGTAGCATCACCAGGATCATCACCAAAAATGTCTTTATTTGGTTCGGTTTACTGCTATAAAGTGAGAATTTCTTAAACCATGTCTGGGATTTAACTTTTTTCGTCTGCACAATCTGTGGGTAATCTTCTTTTTTTTGTTTTTACCTCACTCACACTGATTTCTTTTATTGCAAATAACACAAACTTAAATATCTCCTAAATATCTGTCATCCTCTCCCCCAGGTGGTGTGTAAGAAGTACCGTGACTTCTCCATTCCTGCAGCACTGCCAGGTCTGACGCGTTACCTGGAAAATGCCTACCGACAAGACGAGTTCCGCTACACCTGCCCCGATGACTCAGAGATCCTCCTGGCCTACCAATCTGTGGCCAAGTACCTCAACAAATAGATCAAGAGAGAGGGATAAAGCAAAAAAAAAAAAAGAAGAAGTGAGAAAGAGGGGGAGTAGAATGAGGAACTAGTAGAAAGAGAAATGAAAGCTTTAAAATCACAGAAAACTGGACACGTTTTCTGTTTAATTTGTGTCAAAGTTGTGTGAGCCCCTGATGAAAATAGTTTGTGTTCACTAATGTGCTTCTTGTGTGTATTGTTATGTTTATGAATTGGGTTCTGATGCTGTAGCAGACAAACTGCTGCTTCAAAGTTGCTTAAAAATTATATCTACATTGGTGTACTATTGCATCTTGTAGTTGTATTGATCTGGATTTCTTATTCTACCCCTATAAGATAAAGAAAGCACTGTAAATCCCAGAAAATATTTGTGTTACATCTGGCCGTGAAGGCATGTACTGTATGTAAGCGCTTAGTCTATATATGTAAATTGCAAATAATTAATTTGTCAGATTTTGTGTTGAAGTCAGACAAACTTTGAACCAGATTTATGTTGTTTTTACATGTTTAGAAATCTTTGGAAACCAGTTATGAAGTAATATATGTAAAGTAAAAACAAAACAAACCGCCTTGAGTATGGAGTAGTATTGAGACAAGAGGCACTGACTCTGTGAAGCTATACTTTCTTTTACAATGACTTTTTAGTTTTATGATGTTTTCAAACTAACAAAGAATATTGTTAAGCTTAGTGAAATTTATTTAACACCATCCAATTTTAAAGTTTTTTTTCCAGCCTATCGATGATTTTGCTTTTCAGTAAAGTAATCAAATGTAAGTTGAAGATGTTCTGATAGAATTGCAGTATGCGTCTCAGCAATGAGTCAGTATGCTTAATAAATAACTTTGATGTAATGCTAATTGTAAATGTGTTTAATGTGGTCAGTACTATTGGGAGAGTTAGGTAATATTGTGTAATATTGTGTAATTTAATTTATAACTTGTATTTTGAGTCCCATGACAGTTGATTTGATGTACGTTCATTCTGTAGATTGTATGGGTCATGGTATGACCTATGTTTGTTAATCTTTGAATTTGGTTGGGCTGACTTTGTTGTGATTTTGGAGGGGTGGGTGGATGGGTCCTGTGGGGAGGGGGGAGTGGGGACTTGAGTGTATGTTTATGAGTATGTAAGTGTATGTAGTTTTTGTGTTTTTGTTTTCTTGTGTTTGTGTGTAAAAAAAGCAAAATGGCTAATAAAAAATTGATCACAAAAAGTACTATTGGGAGAGAGGGAGAGGAAGGAAGAGAGAGGAGGAGGGAAAGGATGGACAGGAAGGGGAAGGTAAATAAAGAGCTAACAGGATGAAAAATTGATAAAAAAATAGGTTATTATTTAATAATTAATATGAAAAAGTTTCCTTATTATTTGTGTTAAAATTGCATGCTGACTACAAATTGGATATAGTGCTTGTAATGATGTGTATCATCAGTTTGGTGTCTGGTTTGTTTATGGATTGTCAGGATTTGATTTGTTTATTTACAAGAAGTGTTACTTTGACTTTGTGAAGCTAAATCTGCGACTGAGATGACACATTATTGGACAATGTTGATGAACTCTTTTGTTAAATAGTTAAAATAGGAATACAGGTGAGAGTATTTCAGTTCAGGCACATTTAACATGATGCAAAATCTCTGTGCAGGGGAGAACCATGATTTATGAAGATTCATCAAAAGATTGGCCTGTTTGCAATTGCATTTTCTAAAACTTTTTACCCTCCGTGGTTAATAGCTTCTGATGCGATGCATGGCATGGTAAATGAATCAAAGCTCTGTGCTGATTCACTGGGTTGCATTGCAGTTACAGTCAAAGGAATGTATGCAGTGTTTAGTCACCCAGTTGGTATCCTCAATGAGTTGTGGCACACCATCTGTCAAAACCATACACTGTAAAAAATTCTTTGCCACTTCCGCATAGGCTTCAAAATTCACCCATAGTTTTGGCCGCTGAGTCAAAACAGGAAGAAAAATGTTCCTTCTCAGTGCCATTTGAGGCGGAAACAAAAGGCTTTAGTCCACACAGTGGCTTCAGATCTGTTTCATATTTAAATATATTTAATGTATGTATTTATACAGCATATGTGTTGTCACTTGGACCAGCTTCTTTAGGGCTGGTATGTAGGCTATATGATATGATATGATATATGGTATGAAATATGATATGAAATGCCACCATACCATGAAAGATATTTACATAATCAGGATGTTTCATGCTCTAGTCACTCAAAAAGTGTGTTCATTTTTTATTCTTTTTTTTTTTATCGCACATTCCCAAACCACATCACATTTACATGACACTGTATTACCCCCACCCCCAACACACAACCACACACACATTCCTATGGTTTACACCTACCTCACCTCACCTCTGCAACACACACACACACACACACACACACACACACGCACACATGCACATGCATAATACAACGCCCAAGGGAAGATAGTTGTATGTAACTGTTGACAAGAACATTTTACATACAACTTAGTTTAGTATTTGTCCTAAAACGTAATAATTGCCCATAATGTAATAAAATCTAATGTAATAAAGCCCATAACGTTATAAAAATCCAATAACGTAATAAAATCTTGAACCTGTAACATAATCACTTTTTTGTCCATAATGTAATAACTTCTTACGTTATTGCTAGTTTATTACATTTCAGGCCTCATATTTTTGCTAAATAATGTAATACCATAAACCAGTAATGTAACAATAGTCTAAAATGTCTTTTAATTACTATGTTGTTCTTTTTGTGTAGACTTTTTGGTGTTTTGGGATAGGCCCCCTTTGTGGTGTTGTGTGTTGTAGTTTACTTCATGCTGTGTTTTGTGCTGCATTTCATAATTTCCAGTGTACCTTGTGATACTTTGATGAGCTTTGTTGAATGCTTTGATGTACCCTGAAAAAAAATAATATTCGTCAGACTCCAGCAGCTTTAAAAGTAAGACAGGTTTTTCACTTCTGCTTCTTCTTAGTTTGTGGTCTTCTTCTTGTCTGAGTTTAATAGGCGTAAATAGGTGCATATCGCCACCTGCTGTACTGGAGTGTGGTGTATCATGTCTGTATAGTTGCATAACTAATATATTGCTATCTTGTACTCTATTGTGCCTGTAGCTTTAATAAAGCTAAGTAGTGCTAATTCCTACTGCTTGTCACCGTCACCCCTCTCTAATATTTCAGACTCCACTCCCTTCCAATCTCACTCACACTCGACCGAGGACTTTACCTCCTAACAAATGTAATACATTCTAACAATACATATCCCACATTTTCTTTACGGCCACAACATTTATCAGACACGCTCTTATTAATACGAAGCAAAGTTGAATTCAGTCTCTACAACTTCTTTTGGCAGGTGAGCCTCCTTGAATTTGGTAAACAGGAAGTATTGACGAGGCTGTGTTTGGTAAGAATCTGATTGGATGAGTAGTTGTACGGTATCGAGGCAACGGCAGACATCAAAACAGCTATTGGTGAATGCAGTAAAATGGGCGGAGTCAAGCAAGTGACAGCATAAAGAAAACTTTGTTAGCTACTTGCTAACTTTCCTCCATCGGCTGTTGCAGTGCTAGTTGAAAAGCAGCACACCACAAATCTTCGAAAGTAAGGCCAGTCTTCTCTTCTGTGCATTGGTAATTTCGCGAAGGTTGGATGCGTAGTTAACTTTCGTTATTTATATTTACTGCAACACAGCTAACGTTAAGTTTAGTTAGCCATCTAGATGGATAGATAGCTATTGTTATTTTAGCTATCGTTAAGCTACATAGCTAACATTGAGCTTGTTGATATCAGACAGCAATATCAACTAACCTTAGCCAAACACAAACTTGCCGTTACTTTGTTGCTAGTTTTTTCTGCAGTAGTTTTCTAGGTAACTCGTTATGTTAAGATGGTGTGTCTGGATATTTGGGCTGACTGCCAGCCACCCAGCCGGGCTGACTGATCTGGCTGGCTGGTATGCTGCTAATTTACAGTCCATGTCCCTCTTGGCATAACCTCTGTTTCCAGCAACTTGCGAGCCCTCCTTAAAATTTGACCTGCCCCCTCACATGACAACAGGGCTAG